>NC_068975.1:10462045-10766363 GCF_016808095.1 Vigna angularis | reverse complement strand
CCTTAAGCACCTGTTGCATACACTGTGAGCCATCACCGGTATATCAGCACATCATGCATCATCTCAACATCAATCAATACACTAGAATATCACAAAGCAATACTCATCACAAAACACAACACAGTTGAATCAAAGTAGTGTGGTTCATTCAAGCAAAGTACAATAACAAAATAAAATTGATTAAAAAGAAAGGTTTAGAAAGATGGGTTGCCTCCCAATATGTGCTTCTTTAACGTCACTAGCTTGACACCATCTTCATCATCATAGCATCCATCAGTAGATGTTATCAGTAACATCCATCACTAGATGACTAATCACATAGCATCCATCGGTAGATGCTAGTCATCGTCCTCTTCCATAACAGCATCCATCAGTAGATGTTGTGATTCATCATCCTCATCATAGCGACATCCATCAGTAGATGTTGTGATTCATCATCCTCATCATAGAGACATCCATTAGTAGATGTTGTAGAAGCATCCATCAGTAGACTCTATCATTACTGCCATCAGAAGCAACATTTAACCTAAAAAAAAAACTCAAACACACAAAGAAAAAAAATCAAGAGCTTAAGACGACCAAGACTTATACCTTCATCCTTGAGAAATATTACTCTTGAGAGAATTCAACAAGAACCTGAATTGTAAGAAACCTTTGGACACTCATGCAATTCATAAATCATGCGATGAATCAGTTAAATAAAGCATGTAATAAGCATAGATGAATTACTCTAACAATTAATGAAAAAGCGTATGGAATCAAGAATTAATTCAAATGCATGAGAGTTCACAAGGTTACATCATTCCCCAACAACAAATAGAGTTTAGTTCGCCATAGACATGGAGAAACTAGATGAATAATGGAAGAACATGAGATAGCAAAACCCTAAAAGTAGAGGAAGGATGCTTTTGCATCCAAATCCACCTTCAGAGAGTGGAAGAGTGTGCTGTTGTGCTGCTCCAGCCAAAGATACAAAACCTAAGACGCCTGAGTCCTTTAAATAGAACAGAAACAAAGTCCAGGCCCGAGTCGCTGGCGCTCAAGCACCCCCAAAAGGGGCGCCCAGGCGGTGAGCGGCACTTCCTGCACTTAAGCCTTCTAGAGGACGCCCAAGCTTCGTGCAGTTGGCGCTCAAGCACCTAAAAAGGGGCGCCCGGGCGGCGAGTGGTGGTTTGATGTGCTCAAGCCTAAAAACAGGGTGCCCAAGCCTAGAGCTTCTTACCTTCTAGTGCTTTTGCTGGACCTTTCTGAGGTGTATCTCCTTAGCTCTTTATCCCTGCTTTCCGTATTAACTCATTTTCTATCAAAACAAAGGGAATTAGTCATAAAATCATCAAATTCAACCTCAACTCTCTTATTCACACAACTTAACAGAAAAACATGATTCCAAGCAAGTTTCTAAGCAGAAAATGGTGCATTTAGTATTAAAATTACATCACAGATAACGGTATTTTCAACCGTTATCAGTTAGCAAACAATGAAGTCATAAGCAAGGAGAAAGAAATTTGGGAGTCCTTCTCAGTTGAAATGCTCATGTATATTCAACAGAGACCATGGTTTGTTGATATGACTAATTTTAAAGCTACAGGAGTAATCCTAGAAGATTTTAATTGGCAACAGAAGAAAAGGTTTTTTCATGGTTCAAAATAATTTATCTGGGATGATCCTTTTTTACTTAAGATTGGAGCAGACAATCTTTTGAGGCGTTGTGTTACTAATGAAGAAGTAGAAGGAATTCCTTGGCATTGTCATGATTCACCTTATGAAGGACATTTTAATGGAGAGAGAACAACTACAAAGATTCTCCAGTCAAGATTTTACTGCTCTACTTGATAACGGTTGAAAAACTATTATTTTTATACTTAATTTTGATATTAAAAACACCCTTTTTGACTTAGAAGCTTGCTTGAACTCATGTTTTTGTTTTAGTTTTGTGAATAGGAGAGTTAAAGGTGAATTTAATGATTTTGTGCTAGATTCCCTTGATTTTGTAGGCTAATTGAATGATTTGAAAGAAGAGTTAAAGTACTGAATGATTGGAATGCAGAAAAGTGGACCAGAAGCCAAAAAGTCAACTAGTCAACCAGAAAAGTCAACTAGTCAACCATAAAAGTCAACAGTCAACCAGAATGTAGAAAAGTCAACCAAAGTGCAGAAAAAGTTGTGCTAAGAGGTAATTACCGCTGAGCGCCAGTTTTGAAGTGCCGAAATCACCGTTGAGGGCTAAAAATGCAGTTGAGGGCCAAATAGAAGAACCGCACTTACCGCTGAGCGGCATTTTTATGGGCCTTAGGCCACTTTTCTGTAATTGTTATGGGCTTGGACTTGTTTTCTGTTATTTTTATGCTCTATTTAAGGACTTGCATATCCTAGGGATTGTATCTTTTGATGGCTTAAGCACAGAAACACACTTTTCACCGCTTGCGGGTAGATTTGGGGATGATGACGGCTCTCTTCTTCTCTTTCTAGGGTTTTTCTATCTCTTCCATTCTTTCATTCCATTGTGATTCTATTTATTGATTGAGGGATGATGTACCCTTGTGAACTCTCACGTATTTGAATTGATTCTTAATTTATATGCTTTATTCATTAATTGTTAGGGAATTCATCTATTTCTAATGCTTGCTCTATTTAACTCATTTAGTGCATGATTTATGAATTGCATAAGTGCCGGGAGGTTCATTACAATTCAGGTTCTTGTTGAATTCTCCCAAGGGTAATATTTCTCAGGGATGAGGGTATGAGTACTTGGTCGTCTTAAGCTCTTGATCTTCGGACTTAATTCTCTAGGAACGCTAGGAATTGCACGAACTAGGAATTAAGGCAGGCTTATTGCACCAAGGGATTGGGTTCTAAGTACTTTAGTGAGTGACATTAACATTAATGCATAAAGAAGAATTCTTGTATACATGAGAGTAAACTTGGTGAAATCAAACCCCAACAAAATATTCATCTCATATTATTGACTTCATCCATTCATTCTTGTGTTTAGCCTCAATTGATCAAATTGCATTCATGTTTATTTAATTGTATTTGCATTGAAAAACCCCAAAATATGTTCTTTAGAGTCTTAATTAGTTAAGTAATCACATAATTGTTTAGTGTCGTGAGTCTTTTCGGAAACGATACTTGGTCTTACCATTTATTTTACTTGATACGATTCGGTACACTTGCCGAATTAACAAGTTTTGACTCCGTTTTTGGGGATTAAAAATTTGTTCATCACTACTTTGTTTAAAGATGCTCAGAATCATGCTAGAAATTGTGATAAATGTCAAAGAACTGGAAGCATCTCAAGAAGACATGAAATGCCATTACAGGGCATTCTGGAGGTTGAAGTCTTTGATTGTTAGGGGATATATTTTGTTGGACCCTTTCCATCGTCTTTTAATAATGAATATATTTTGGAGACAGTTGATTATGTGAGTAAGTTGGTGGAAGCAATGGCTTGTTTTAGGAATGATGGCAGCATTGTAATTAAATTTTTGAAAAGGAAAATTTTTGCTCGGTTTGGAGTTCCTAGAGTTCTTATTAGTGATGGGAGATCTCATTTTTGCAATGCTCAGCAAGCAAAAGTACTCAAGCATTATGGTGTGAGACATAAAGTGGCTGCACCTTATCATCCGCAGACAAATGGGCAAGCTGATGTGTCTAATAGGGAGATAAAGAAGACTTTGGAGAAAACAATTGCTTCATCAAGAAAGGATTGGTCTTAGAAGTTAGATGATGCACTTTGGGCATACAGGACTGTAATGAAGACTGCTATAGGACTATCTCCTTTTCAGTTAGTCTATGGAAAAACATGTCATTTGCCAGTAGAGAGTGAGCATAGAGCTTTATGGGCATTAAAATTCTTGAACTTTGATCCTTTTGACACTACTAACAGAAGAAGGAGGCAAATCTTGAGCTTGAAGAGATGCGTTTTCATGGTTATGATTCTTCCAAGAATTACAAAGAAAAGGTAAGATTTTACCATGACAGGAAACTGGTAAAGAAGGTTTTTCATCCAGGGCAGCAGTTGTTATTGTTCAATTCACGTTTGAAGCTTTTCCCTGGAAAATTGAAGTCTAAGTGGTCTGGGCCGTTCACAATTGAGGATGTCAAACCACATGGGGCAATTGATTTGTTAGATCCTACTTCTGATGATCCATAAAGAAGTTGGGTGGTTAATGGGCAACATCTCCAGCATTATTTGGGTGGTGAGGTTGAATGCCTTTCCACAGTTTTGGAGTTGGTTGACCCTTGAGCATAATGGTGTCAAGCTAGTGACGTTAAAGAAGCGCTTACTGGGAGGCAACCCAACTTTATGAACTTATCTCTTTAGTTTATGATATGTTTAATTCTGGTTAATATGTATTGTACTTGGCCTAATGAACTATGCTTGAATGGTTTGGTTAATGTGTTTGTGATGAGTAATGTTATCTTGTGCTGCTTTATTGTGTTGAATGATGTTGAGATGATGCATGGTCTAGTCTTATAGACAGGTGGTTGCTGATGATTGTTAGAAACTGATGCATGATTTCAATTGTCGTTAATTTGTTGGGCAGGATGTTATTAAACTGTGGAACTTGAGTTATCCTGTGAGAGATTGGGCTCTAGAGTTTTTAATTGATTGAATGCTATTGCTTTGGAAGCATGATTGATTTTGCCTAATTTTCTATGATTGAACCACTTGCTTGCTTGTTACACATGATCAAGGCCATGTTTTCTTCTCCCTTAGAGCCAATGCCAATTGATGAACCCAACAAAGAACAATGTTTTCTCTTTATCCTTTGAACCTTGAGCCTAAAGTTGAAAGTTGAAAAACCCTTTCTGAAATCCTTACCTTGAGTCAAGTAGAGTATGTTTATTTGGTAATGGAGAATGGTTCATGTTTATATGTTTATAAGGTTGTGCTCCTTTGCGGATAGCCTATTTGCTCATCCACCTTCAACCACGGGAGAAGTGCAGGAGAGGACCGCTGAGTTCACTCGAATCAGGGAGATGCAGACTGTCCAAAAAAGGCAGCACAAAGAGAATGATTCACCCTCGGCAGGCCGGGAGCAAAAGGAGGGCAAGCAAGTGTGCACGCGGGACCCAACGACATAGTTGTGGCAAGAATAGAGCTAAGCTTTCTATTTTCTTTTTTCCAGTATAAAAAGTGTGATGTCATTTGCAAATCTGATATTACTACAAAATAATTTCCATCGAAATTTTGAACAAGTTATGTCAACCGTTCGACCAAAGGAAAAGGTTCGAAAAAGAACTTTAATCAATCGTCCGGCTCAAAGGTTCTAAAAAGAACTAAGAAAACTCTTAGTAACCGCTCACATTGGCATCTTCGACCTAGGGAACGTTTTCATGTGAACTACTAGGGAATGATCCTCGTGAACTCTCACTTTGATCTTAGGGCACACTCCTAGTGAACTCCAAATATCTAAATCGAACGGTGAGAAACACTCCTCGTTAACTCTCACCTTGATCTTAGGGCACACTCCTAGTGAACTCCTAAGATCTAAACCGAATGGTGAGGGACGCTCCTTGTGAACTTTAACCATGATCTTAGGGCACGCTCCTTGATCATGCCACGTGGTAATCCTCCATAAACATATCAAACCGTCCAGATGATGCCACATCAGTCATCCTTGCACTAATTAGTGAGCCAATCAGGTTTTGCCACATCACCACCCATGACACCTCAGCCCTAACACATGAGCATCATCTTTCACCACTGAAACCCTAACTCTAGCTGCTACTACCGCGCCGCCGCCGCAAGCCCAACGCCACTGCTGTGCCGCCGTCACCACCACGCCGCGACCTCCGTTCATCTTCTCCCTTCTTGGAACCAAATCGCGCCACCATGTCCAATGCCGCCAATGCTGTAAGCCGCCGTTCCGCTTCCGCCACCAACCTTCATCGTGCCATTAACGGCGAGTTCTTCATCCACCATCGTCGGAGCATTGCACTCCTCCTCCTCTGAAATCAACACCACCACGTCGTCGCCATCCTTTCCTTCAACTTCCGCCGCTGCCACAACCTCCACGACCACCATTCCCGCTAGTCGCCACGGATACAGGTCAGGTCGCCACCATCAACCGCGTCGCCGCGTCGCTTCGTCACCGGACAGCTACCACCAAGGCGCGACTTTCTAGCACCATCCGCAACCTTGTCGCGCCGCTCCGCCTCTGTCGCGCATCACCATCGCACCTCCATCTTCGTCTTCTTCTCCATTGACGCAAGATCTGCGCAACCATTTCATCATCTCATCCAAACTCCGTGGACGCCGTGCCTCATTCTCGAACCTGCATAAAAACCAGACCTGCAAAGAACCCAACAATCGCAAATCGCGCACAGAGTAACGACGTTCTTCCTTCACTCGCGTCTTCACCATGCATAGCGCCGAAATAGTGAAGAGAAAGGCGGCGCAGGGGCAATCCTTTGCCTAAATCTGAACCCTAATTTGGGAGAAAGGGTGA
The DNA here is from genome assembly GCF_016808095.1 of Vigna angularis. Classification (NCBI taxonomy): domain Eukaryota; kingdom Viridiplantae; phylum Streptophyta; class Magnoliopsida; order Fabales; family Fabaceae; genus Vigna; species Vigna angularis. The sequence goes on along the minus strand of NC_068975.1, from coordinate 10,759,908 downwards.
AAGCCACGTGGCGAGCTCCCATTAGTGCGTCCTTCTCTGGTCAAAGTCTGGTCAACTGAGGGGCTTTCTTGCAATTTCAGAAATTCATAAGGGACTAAAGTGCAGATAGAGACAATTTCAGGGTATTTGTGCAATTTTGGAAAGTCAGAAAAAACTAAAAGATAAAATTCAGTTGTTGAATTAATTTAATTTGGGAATATCAACAGAAAATATCTTCCAAATAATGTTATAATTATCTAAATCTTTTAGTTATTTGGAAGATATAAGATAAAAGATTTTGTCAACTGAATACTCAGAGTCCAACCCAATCAAGCCCTATATAAAGAGACCCAGGGGACTTCACTTAATTCATTCTCTCATACTCCTCTCACTTTTCTTTCATCTTGTATTCAACTCCATTCATGGAGAACTAAGCATCTAGGGCTATTCTGCTGTAATTCCATTATGGATTCTGAGGTTAGATTGAGTTAATGCAATTGTTTACTTTGGTTATTGATTTAAGTTGTTCTCTCTATATGTCTTTCATCTCTCTAACTTGTTAAAAGCAAAGATTTTTGCATAATATTGTGTTTGAATCTACATGCATATTGATTATATGAGTTCTAGGGTTTCTAGGTTTAATTGAGAATCTACTTTGATTTAATTTAGGAACTTTCATATGATTAAATGGTTTTTACTATCAATTGAGAATGTACTTTGGTTGGTAGTAATAATTTCAACTATAATTAATTGAGAATTTACTTTGATTGATTAACTTTTAACTTGGTTAGGAGATTTAAGAATAGACATGATTAAACACAATAGAATTTGATTGAGAATGTACTTTGGTTGAATTTATTGTGAATAATCTAGAAAGGTTTTGCATTTGATTGAGAATTTACTTTGGTTAAATGCATGATCGCCCTCAAATTAATTAAGAATGTACTTTAATTAATTTGAAACTTAAATAATAATCAATTGAACAATTATCTGTGAATAACCGATGATGAATCTATATTGGAAAAGCAGTGGAATTAGCCTATTTCATCATAACTGTTTTTAAGTTTCTTATTTATTCTTTAAACACTCTTCAACCATTACTTTTATTCATAAGCATTGCATAACATTCATAAGAGTCAGATATTCGAAAGCAATTTCGTGTTCGTTGGAAGACGACTAAGGGTTACGTTAACCCTATCTACTTTCTTAAATACTACTTGGCAATACTGAAGTTGCCTTGAAAAGTAGTATTAATTTGATAGCTTCAACGACAACCTATCACTCCTACTAAACTCCTAAGATCTAAACCGAACGGTGGAACGCTCCTTGTGAACTCTCACCTTGACCTTAGGGCACGCTCCTAGTGAACCCCTAAGATCTAAACTGAACAGTGAGGAACCTTCCTCGTCAACTCTCTCCTTGACATTAGGGCACGCTCCTAGTGAACTCCTAAGATCTAAACCGAACGGTGAGGAACGCTCCTCGTGAACTCTCACCTTGACCTTAGGGCACGCTCCTAGTGAACCCCTAAGATCTAAACTGAACAGTGAGGAACCTTCCTCGTGAACTCTCACCTTGACATTAGGGCACGCTCCTGGTGAACTCCTAAGATCTAAATCGAACGGTGAGGAACGCTCCTCGTGAACTCTCACCTTGATCTTAGGGCACGCTCGTAGTGAACTCCTGAGATCTAAATCGAACGGTAAGGAACGCTCCTCATGAACACCCACCTTAATCATAGGGCATGGTCCTAATGAACTCCTAAGATCTTAACCAAACGGTGAGGAACGCTCCTTGTGAACTCTTAACTAGATCTTAGGGCACGCTCCTAGTGAACTCCTAAGATCTAAACCGAATATTGAGGAACACTCTTTGTGAACTCTCACCTTCATCTTAGGGAACGCTCCAAGAAAAATGCAAGGAACTAAACCCAACGGTGAGGAACACTCGTCGTGAACTCCACTAGTGTAGAAAAGACCTTTAACGTCACCCTTTAGATGTCTGACCCTCGAATATCCAACGTAAAAAATGACCGGTGACATTTTTCGTAAATAAAACAACTATTTAGACGTCGGCTATGGAAGGGCCCGACGTCTAAATACTCATATACGTCGGCTCTCCCGAACAGACGCCAAAACTAAACGAAAAAGTTAATAAAAAATATTTTGTTATTCTATTTAGACGTCTGTTATTGGGGGAACCGAAGTCTAAACCCTAAACCCAGAAATTTTAAAAGTCACTTTTTGACTCCCTTTAGACGTCCGATCCTGCCACTCCGACTTCTAAAGCACTTTAGACGTCTGTTAATTGGGGGAACCGACGTCTAAACCCTAAACCCAGAAATTGTAAAAGTCACTTTTTGATCCCTTTAGACGTCCGATCTCGCCACTCCGACTTCTAAAGCACTTTATACGTCTGTTAATTGGGGGAACCGACGTCTAAACCCTAAACCCATAAATTGTAAAAGTCACTTTATGATCCCTTTAGACGTCCGATCCCGCCACTCCGTCTTCTAAATCACTTTAGACATCTGTTAATTGGGGGAACCCACGTCTAAACCCTAAACCCATAAATTTTAAAACTCACTTTTTGATCCCTTTAGACGTCCGATCCCGCCACTCCGACTTCTAAAGCACTTTAGACGTCTGTTAATTGGGGGAATCGACGTCTAAATCCTAAACCCATAAATTGTAAAAGTCACTTTTTGATCCCTTTAGATGTCCGATCCTGCCACTCTGACTTCTAAAGCACTTTAGACGTCTATTAATTGGGGGAACCGACATCTAAACCCTAAACCCATAAATTGTAAAAGTCACTTTTTGATCCCATTAGATGTCCGATCCCGCCACTCCGACTTTTAAAGCACTTTAGATGTCTGTTAATTGGGGGAACCGATGTCTAAACCCTAAACCCATAAATTTTAAAAGTCACTTTTTGATCCCTTTAGACGTCCGATCCCGCAACTCCGACTTCTAAAGCACTTTAATTGGGGGAACCGACTTCTAAATTTCGGCATTAAAACAACGTGAACGCGAGACAGTCGTTACACGCACTCATTGTTCATCATCTTCGTTGCGTTTTCTCTTTACAGGTTACGCTTTTCAGGTTTGTTTTCTCACTTTTGCACCGTATTAAATTAATTTTAGTTCGTTATATCACTCTTTGATGCATTATCTTTCATTTGAATCGATTAAAATGTGTTTTCGTTAGGTTTAGGTGCAGTTATTCTCGTGTCCTTGGTCGGCGTTCTTTGGCGGTGATTTCTTGCGTTTTGTACTCCTCCAATTCCCTCCACTACATTTTTAAAACCATCCAATAAAAAAATGTACAATACATTCTCTTCAACTAAAATATAAAGTTGTAAACTCGAATCACCAAGAGTCAGGAGCAACCTTAGAGACAACAGACTTGTATGGGTCCGACGTCTATATAGATGTCTGACCTATATAGGTCCGACGTCTATAGAGACGTCTGACCAAAAGAGTCCGACGTCTCATTAACGTCACCCGTATAGACGTCGGACAGAGATTAGAAGTTAAAAGCCCAAAATAACAGATGTCTAAAGTCCTTTCTGCACTAGTGCTCTCACCTTGATCTTAGGGCACGCTCCTAGTAAACTCCTATGACATTAACCGAACGGTGATGAACACTCCTCGTGAACTCTCACCTTGATCTTATGGCACGCTCCTAGTGAACTCCTAAAATCTTAATCGAATGGTGAAGAACGCTCCACGTGAAATCTCACCTTGATCTGAGGGCACGCTCGTAATGAACTAAAAAGATCTAAACCGAACGGTGAGGAACCTTCTTCGTGAACTCTAACCTTGGTCTTAGGGAACGCTCCAATTCAACTCCTAAGATCTAAATCGAACGGTGAGGAACGCTCCTCATGAACTCTCACCTTAATCATAGGGTACAACCCTAGTGAACTCCTAAGATCTTAACCAAACGGTGACGAACGCTCCTCGTGAACTTTCAACTGGATCTTAGGGCACGCTCCTAGTGAACTCCTAAGATCTAAACCGAATATTGCGGAACACTCTTTGTGAACTCTTACCTTCATCTTACGGAACGCTCCAAGAAAACTGCTAAGATCTAAACCGAACGGTGAGGAACGCTCCTCGTGAACTCTCACCTTGATCTTAGGGCATCCCCCTAGTGAACTCCTAAGACCTTAACCGAACGATGACGAACACTCCTCGTGAACTCTCACCTTGATCTTACGGCACGCTCCTAGTGAACTCCTAAAATCTTAATCGAATGGTGAGGAACACTTCTCGTGAAATCTCACCTTGATCTAAAGGCACGCTCTTCGTGAACTCTAACCTGGGTCATAAGGAACGCTCACATTGAACTCCTAACATCTAAACCGAATGGTGAGGAACACTCCTCGTAAACGCTAACCTTGATCTTAGGGCACGCACCTACTCAACTCCTAAGATCTAAACCGAAGGGTAAGGAACGTTGCTCGTAAACTCTCACCTTGATCTTAATGCACGCTTCTAGTGAACTCCTAAGATCTAAACCTAACGGTGAGGAACTCTCCTCGTGAACTCTCACCTTGATCTTCGGGCATGCTCCTAGTGAACTCTAGATATCTAAACCAAACGGTCAGGAACACATCTTGATAACAGTTGAAAAATTGTTATTTTCATGCTTAAAATTGATACCAAAAGCAACCTTTAACACTCAGAAACTAGCTTGGAATCATGCTTTTGTTCATATTTTTGGAAATAAAGGAGCTGGACAGGTTTATGCTTGATTCAGTGTTTTATGCAGGTTTTAAGGTGAATTTGGTGAAAGAAGTGAAGAAGGATAGAGATGGAATCAGAAAAGAACTCAAAAAGTGCAAAAGAAGAGAAGCCGCAAGTACCGCTCAGCGCCAGTTTACCGCTGAGCGGCACTCAGGAACACCTGTTGGCTCCGCTGAGGAGTGAAAGTGCAGTTGAGGGGAGAATAGACTACGCGCTGGTTCCGCTGAGCGGTGGTCTTTTGGTCTTAGGCCCACTTTTCTGTAATATTACGAATAATATATAAGCTTTAGGACTTCCTAGGGTTTGTATCTTTGGCTGGAAGACCTTGGATGCATGGGCTACCTACTCATCTTTCTAGGGTTCTATCTTTCATTATTATTCATCTAGTTTCACCATGAATATGGTGAACTAAACTTTGTATTGTTGTTAGGGAATCAATGTAATCTTGTGAAACTCTCATATATGGAATTTGTGTTTAAACATCTTATTTGAAATACATGTTTTCTTTCATCATTAGTTAGGGTTTTTCCTTTTTGCTCAAAGCATGCATTATTTAACTCATTCAATGTCATGATTATTGATTTTGTCGATATGGGAACGTACGGGGAAATCTAGATCCGGGGAAATTCTCCCAATAGCATATTGCTTAGACATAGGAATATGAGGGTTGGTTGCCTTTATGCTTCTGTGCTTCAGAATTAATTATTAGGGATGCTAGGAATTATATGAACTCGTAATTAAGGATAGGCCTTCTTGCAAGGTGATTTAGAGAGTGGTGTTAACATTGATGAAAAGAATGATGAATTCCTAAAAGTATATGAGAGTGGATAAGATGAAATTGATAACCCCAACAACATACTCATCCATCTAATTCGTTCAAGTGTTTGTGTTCCTCTTTTCCATTGATCAAACTCATCCATCTAATTCATTCAAGTGTTTGTGTTCCTCTTTTCCATTGAAACCTATAATCAATTGTTCACAAGTTTTAAATAACCAACAAATCATATAACTAACTACGCCGTGATTCCTTTGGGAGAACGATACTTGGTCACACTTGCCGAGGGTTAAACAAGTTTTTGGCACCATTTTTCGGTGTTCATAAATTTGTCATCACATCTCGTGAACTGTCACCTTGATCTTAAGGCATGCTCATAGTGAACTCCTAAGATCTACACCAAACAGTGAGGAACGCTCCTCGTGAACTCTCACCTTGATCTTAGGGCATGCTCTCAGTGAACTCTAAAGATCTAAACCGAACGGTGAGGAACGCTTCTCGTGAACTCTCCCCTTGATCTTAGGTCACACTCCTAGTGAACTCTTAAGATCTTAACCGAATGGTGAGGAACGCTCCTCGTAAACTCTCACCTTGATCTTAGGGCATGCTCCTAGTGAACTCCTAAGATCTAAACCGAACGGTGAGGAGCACTCCTCGTGAACTCTCACCTTGATCTTAGGGCACACTCCTAGTGAAATCCTAAGATCTAAACCCAACGGTGAGGAATGCTCCTCGTGAACTCTCACCTTCATCTTAGAGCACACTCCTACTGAACTCCTAAGATCTAAACCGAAGGATGAGCAATGCTGCTCGTGAACTCTCACCCTGATCTTAAGGCACGCTTCTAGTGAACTCCTAAGATCTAAACCTAACGGTGAGGAACTCTCCTCGTGAACTCTCACCTTGATCTTAGGGCATGCTCCTAGTGATCTCTTGAGATCTAAACCGAATGGTGAGGAACGCACCTCGTGAAGTGTCACCTTTATCTTAAGGCACGCTCCTAGTGAACTCCTAAGATCTATACCGAACAGTGAGGAACTCTCCTCGTGAACTCTCACCTTGATCTTAAGGCATGCTCCTAGTGAAATCTTGAGATCTAAACGTAACGGTGAGGAACTCTCACCTTGATCTTAGGACACGCTCCTATTGAACTGCTAATATCTTAATTGAATGATGAGGAATGCTCCTCGTGAACTCTCAATTGGATAATAGGGCAGGCTCCTAGTGAATTCTTAAGATCTAAACCGAATATTGAGGAACGCTCTTCGTGACCTCTCACCTTCATCTTAGGGAACGCTCCAAGAAAACTGCTATGATCTAAACCAAACGGTGAGGAACGCTCCTCGTGAACTCTCACCTTGATCTTAGGGCATGCTCCTAGTGGACTCCTAAGACCTTAACCGAACGGTGATGAACACTCCTCGTGAACTCTCACCTTGATCTTATGGCACACTCCCAGTGTACTCTTAAAATCTTAATTGAATGGTGAGGAACGCTCCTCGTGAAATCTCACCTTGATCTATGGGGACGCTCGTAATGAACTCCTAAGATCTATACCGAATGGTGAGGAACGCTCTTCGTGAAGTCTAACCTTGGTCTTAGGGAACGCTCCAATTGAACTCCTAAGATCTAAATCGAACGGTGAGGATCCCTCCTCGTGTACTCTCAACTTGATCTTAGGGCACGCTCCTAGTGAACTCCTAAGATATAAACCCAACGGTGAGGAATGCTCCTCGTGAACTCTCACCTTGATCGTAGGGCACACTTCTACTGAACTCCTAAGATCTAAACCTAATGGTGAGGAACTCTCCTCGTGAACTCTCACCTTGATCTTAGGGCATGCTGCTAGTGAACTCTTGAGATCTAAACCGAATGGTGAGGAACGCACTGATGAACAAATTTCTAATCCCCGAAAACGGAGTCAAAAACTTGTTAAACTTCGGCAAGTGTAACCGAATGATATCAAGTAGTAAAACATGGTAAGACCAAGTATCGTTTTCTCAAGAGACTCACGGCACCAAACAGTTATGTAATTTCTCAACTAATTAAGATTCTAAAGAACATATTTTTGGGATTTTGAATGCAAATGCAATAAAATAAACATGAATGCATGAATGTGATTTGATCAATTGAGGTTAAACACAAGAAAGACTGGATGAAGTTGATGATATTGTTGTTGGGGTTTAGATTTAACCTAATTTACTCTCATGCATATATGAATTCATCTTTCTTCATTAATGTTAATGCCACTTTCTAATTTACCTTAAACTAAATGTCTCGGTGAAGAAAGCCTATCCTTAACTATGAGTTCATACAATTCCTAGCATCCCTAATAATTAATTCTGAAGCATAGAAGCTTAAAGGCAACCAACCCTCATATCCCTATGTCTAGGCAATACTACTTTTGGGAGAATTTCCCCAGTTCTAGATTTCCCCGTATGTGTCCATATCGATAAAATCAATAATCATGACATCGAATGAGTTAAACAATGCATGCTTTGAGCAAAGAGGAAAACCCTAACAATTAATGAAAGAAAGCATGTATCTTATATAAGATTTTGAAGAACAAATTCAATACATGAGAGTTTAAGAAGGTTACATCTTTCCCAACAACAATAAGGTTTAGCCCTCCATCGTCATGAAAGAACTAAATGAATAATGGAATGAAAGAGATAGAAAAACCCGAGAAAGAGAAGAGGAGAGCCATCACCATCTCCAAATCTACCCCCAAGGGGTGAAAAATGTGTTTCTGTGCTTAAGCCATCAAAAGATACAAACCCTAAGACATTTGGGTCTTTAAATAGGACATAAAAATAATATAAAACAGGTCCAGGCCCAAAACAGATCATAAAATCGCATAAAATTGGCCCAAAACTCGCTCTGGTTGACTTTTTCAACATTCTGGTTGACTAGTTGACTTTTTTGGTTGACTAGTTGACTTTCTGCATTCTGGTTGACTTTTCTGTGCTGCAACTCCTTGATACTTCAACCCTTCTTTCAAATCATTCCAAAAACCTACAAAATCAGGGAAATTTAGTGATAAAATCATAAAGCATATCCTCAACTCTCTTATTCACAAAAATAAAGCAAAATCATGAGTCCAAGCAAGCTTCAAAGCCAAAAAGGGGGCATTAAGTATCAAAATTAAGTATAAAAATAACGGTTTTTGAACCGTTATCACAACCCCAAACTTAAAACTTTGCTTGTCCTCAAGCGAAACAAAACCTGGCTTAAATGAAATAATGATACTACAATGGTCTAGCACACTAAAAAGCATTTTTCTCTTAGGACAAGTAAGTAACTCATAAATGCTCATCATAGAAAGATTAGTCAAGATATATTGATGCTTTAGACAATCAAGCTTCAACTATGGTGCTCACATAATCAAGACCTACACAACAGATGCAAACCTCATGAATAATCAACAACCAAGCAAGAATGTTATCATAGAGTGCATGGAACTATTCCTCACCAAAGATAGTATTTCACTCAAGTACTCAAAAGTGTTTCACTCAAGCATTCAAAAGTGTTTCACTCAACTCAAAGGTAGTGAGGTGACACTCTTTCACTCTACTATCACAATGTCACATGAATCAACTTTGCCTTTCATTTAACCACATATCAAACACACTTAGAAGCAAGTTATCATCACAAGGACTTTTCAAGGCTTATATTGAGGTTGCGCTAAGAAGAAAATTGGTTTTTCTAGATAACAAAATTCCTTGAGTTAAGAGAGTGCATAATTCATTCATTCACATTAACAATAATCTCTCTTTCTCCTTTTTTTATGTGAGAAACCAATATTCAACTCATTCCCAAAATTTACTTGCATTGATCTTAACCTTTTCTTTTCTTTCTTTTCTTCTCTTTTGCTTTTTTTCTTTTGCCCAATGCTCTTTAATGAATTTCACAAAGTTCTTTTCGGTTTCTCACCACCCCAAACTTGAACCATTCCTCATTACCACAAAAACATACTCTACTTAACTCAAGGTAAGGATTTCAAAAAGGGTTTTTCCACTTTTCAAATTTAGGCGCAAGGTGCAAAGGTTAGAGAAAACATTGATCTTTATTGGGTTCACCTATAAACATTGGCTCTAAGGGAGAAGAAAAACATGGTCCTGATCATTTGTAACAAGCAAGCAAGTGGTTCAATCATAGAGAATTAGGCAAAATCAATCATGCTTCCAAAGCAATAGCACTCAATAAATCAAAAACTGTGGAGCCCAATCTCTCACGGGTTAACTCAAGTTCCACAATTTGATAAACATCCTGCCCAACATAAATCATGCATCTGTTTTTAACAAAACTATGAGCAACCACCATCTATGCTTAAAAAGCCTCAACAATCATTAACTCAACATGCATCATAGAACAATAGAGCAAACACAAAAATATTACTCATCACAAACAATTTATCACATCATACCAAACCATTGCTACACAACTCATTAAACCAAGTACATAAGCAAAAATAAAAATAAAACAAAATTCAAATAAAGCAAAAACATAAAAATCTTGATCCAGTGGCATCCACCAGTAGATGTCTAGTAGCATAACATCCATTAGTAGATGCTCTCAATAGCATCCATCAGTAGATGCTCTTTCATCTGAATCTTCCAGCATCCATCAGTAGATGTGATTCCTTCTCATCAGCATCCATTAGTAGATGTTAATCTTTCTCATCTTCATCGGCATCCATCAGTAGACGCATTCAATAGCATCCATTAGTAGACGCTTAATCATATAGCATCCATCAGTAGACTCTATCATTCCAAAAACCCTCCAGCATCCTTTAGTAGACACATACCAAGACCCATCAGTAGGTGTATACAAACATAGTATCCTTCAGTAGATACTCTTCTACTAACATCCATCAGTAGATGCAAATCCTTTTCATCAACACTCATCAATAAGTGTCTGATAACATAGTATCCTTCAGTAGATACTCAATCACCTGACATCCATCAATAGATGTTATGCTTTTTTCCTTTGATGATCTTGTGCTCCTAGTACAAATTTTCAAATTTGATCCTGCAAACACTAAAGAACACTACACTAGAGCACTCAATTAGCACAAAATGATAAAAAAAATTAAAAAGATAAAACAAATGAAGAGATAGAAAGATAAAAAGATAAAAAGATAAAAAGATAAAAAGATAAAAAGATAGAAAGAAAGAAAAAATAAAAAGGTCAAAAGATAACAAGATAAAAAAATGAAAAACATATAAAAAGATAAAACAAAACTAATAAGCTAAAAAGATAAAAAGAGAAAAAGATAAACAGAGAGAAAAAAATAAAAGAGAAAAAGATAAAAGATAAAAAGAAAATAAAAAGATAAAAAAAGAAAAAGATAAAAAAGATAAAAGAATGAAAAAAAAATAAAAAGAGAAAAAGATAAAAGGTTAAAAAGAGAAGAAGATAAAAATTAAAAGGATGAAAAGATATAAAGATAAATAGATAAAAATAATAATAAAATCAAATCAAATCAAATCAAATAAAATCAAATAAAATCAAATCAAATAAAAACAAATAAATAAAATAAAATGAAATAAAGTAAAATAGAAAGATGAAAAGATATAAAGAGATAAAAAGATAGAAAGATGAAAAGATAGAAAGATAAAAAGAAATAAAAAGATAAAAATTAAAGATAAAGTCTAATCGGTTAAGAATCACACAAATAGAGAAGGGCACGCTCCTAGTGAACTCTTAAGATCTAAACCGAATGGTGTGGAACGCCTTTCGTGAACTCTCCCCTTGATCTTAGGGCATGCCCCGAGTGAACTCTTAAGATCTAAACCGAACGGTGAGGAACGCCTTTCGTGAACTCTCCCCTTGATCTTAGGGCACGCTCCGAGTGAACTCTTAAGATCTAAACCGAACGGTGTGGAACGCCTTTCGTGAACTCTCCCCTTGATCTTAGGGCACGCTCCTAGTGAACACTTAAGATCTTAACCGAATGGTAAGGAACGCTCCTCGTAAACTCTCACCTTGATCTTAGGCCACGCTCCTAGTGAACTCCTAAGATATTAACCGAACGATGAGGAACACTCCTCGTGAACTCTCACCTTGATCTTAGGACACACTCCTATTGAACTCCTAAGATCTAAACCGAATGGTGTGGAACGCTCCTCATGAACTCTCACATTAATCTTAGGGCACGCTCCTAGTGAGCTGCTAAGATCTAAACCGAACGATGAGGAATGCTCCTCGTGAAAATTGACCTTGATCTTAGGGCACGCTCCAAGTGAACTCCTATGATCTAAAACGAAGGGTGAGGAACGTTCCTCGTGACCTCTCACCTTGATCTTAAGGCACGCTCATAGTGAACTCCTAAGATCTAAAGCGAACGGTGAGGAACTCTCCTCGTGAACTCTCACCTTTATCGTAGGTCACGCTCCTAGTGAACTCCTAAAATCTAAATTGAAAGGTGAGGAATGCTCCTCGTGAACTCTCACCGTGATCTGAGGGCACGCTCCTATTGAACTTCTAAGATCTAAACCGAACAGTGAGGACCGCTCCTAGTGAACTCCTAAGATCTTAGCCAAACGGTGAGGAACGCTCCTCGTGAACTCTTAACTTGATCTTAGGGCACGCTCCTAGTGAACTCCTAAGATCTAAAGTAAATATTGAGGAACGCTCTTCGTGAACTCTTACCTTCATCGTAGGGAATGCTCCAAGTGATTTGCTAAGATCTAAACCGAACGGTGAGGAACGCTCCTCGTGAACTCTCACTTCTATCTTAGGCACGCTCCTAGTGAACTCCTAAGATCTTAACCAAACGGTGAGGAACACTCCTTGTGAAATCTCACCTAGATCTTATGGCACGCTCGTAGTGAACTCCTAAAATCTTAATCGAATGTTGAGGAACGCTCCTCGTGAAACCTCACCTTGATCTAAGGAGACGATAGTAATGAACTCCTAAGATCTAAACCCAACGGTGAGGAATGTTCCTCGTGAACTCTCCCCTTGATCTTAGCGCACGCTCCTAGTGAACTCTTAAGATCTTAATCGAATGGTGAGGAACGCTCCTCGTAAACTCTCAGCTTCATCTAAGGGCACGCTCCTAGTGAACTCGTAAGATCTAAATTGAATGGTGAGGAACGCTCGTCATGAACTCTCACCTTGATCTTAGGGAACGCTCCAACCGAAGTTCTAAGATCTAAACCGAATGGTGAGGAACGCTCATGGTGAACCCTCACATTGATCTTAAGGCACGCTCGTATTGAACTCCTAAGACCTAAACCCAACGATGAGGAATTCTCCTCATGAACTCTTACCTTGATCTTAGGGAACGCTTCGATTGAACTCCTAAGATCTAAATCGAATGGTGCAGAACACTCCTCGTGAACTGTCACCTTTATCTTAGGGCTCTCTCCTAGTGAACTCGTAAGATCTAAACCGAACGATGAGGAACGCTCCTCATGAACTCTCACCATGATCTTAGGGCACGCTCCTAGTGAACTCCTAAGAACTAAACCGAACAGTGAGGAACGCTCCGAATGAACTTATACCTTGATCTTATGGCATTCTCCTAGTGAACTCCTAAGATATAAACCGAATGTTGAGGAATGCTCCTCGTGAACTCTCACCTTGATCTTAGGGCACGCTCCTAGTGAACTCCTAAGATCTGAACCGAATGGTGAGGAACGCTCCTTGTAGACTCTCACCTTGATCTTAGATCACGCTCCTAGTGAACTCCTAAGACCTAAACTGAAAGGTGAGGACAGCTCCTCGTGAACTCTCAACTTGATCTTAGGGCACGCTCCTAGTGAACTCTCTAAGATCTAAATCGAACGGTGAGGAACACTCCTCGTGAAGTCTCAGCTTGATCCTAGGGCACCCTCCTAGTGAACTCCTAAGATCCAACTCGAACGGTGAGGAACGCTCCTCATGAACTCTCACCTTGAACTTAGGGCGCGCTCCTACTAAACTCTTAATATCTTAACCGAATGGTTAGGAATGTCCTCGTGAACTCTCACCTTGATCTTGAACTCCTAAGATCTAAACACAACAGTGATGAAGGCACCTCGTGAACTCTCAACTTGAACTTAGAGCACCCTCCTAGTGAACTCCTAAGATCTAATCCAAACAGTGAGGAACTCTCTTCGTGAACTCTCACCTTGATCTTAAGGCACGCTCTTAGTGAACTCTTAAGATCTTAACCAAACGGTGAGGAATGCTCCTAGTGAACTCTAACCTTGATCATAGGGCACACCCCTAGTGAACTCCTAAGATCTAAACCGAATGATGAGAAATTATCCTCGTGAACTCTCACCTTTATCTTAGGGCATCCTCCCAATGAACTCCTAGGATCTAAATCGAACGGTGAGGAACGTTCCTCGTGAACTCTCACCTTGAGCTTAGGGCACACTCCTAGCGAACTCCTAAGATCTAAACCGAACGATGAGGAACATTCTTCGTGAACTCTCACCTCTATCTTAGGGGACACTCCTAGTGAACTCAAAAGATCTAAACTGAACGGTAAGGAACTCTCCTCGTGAACTCTCAACCTTGATCTTAGGGCACGCTCCTAGGGAACTCTTAAGATCATAACCAAATTGTGAGGAATGCTCCTAGTGAACTCTCACCTTGATCTTAGGGCACGCTGCTAGTGAACTCTTAAGATCTTAATTAAATGGTGAGGAATGGTCCTCGTGAACTCTCACCTTCATCTTAGGGCACGCTCCTAGTGAACTCGTAAGATCTAAATCGAACGGTGAGGAACTATCCTCGTGAACTCTCACCTTGAGCTTAGGCCACGCTCCTAGTGAACTCTTAAGATCTAAACCGAACAGAGAATAACACTCCTCGAGAACTCTCCCATTGATCTTAGGGCACGTACCTAGTGAACTCCTAAGATCTAAAGCGAACGTTGAGGAACGCTTCTCGTGAACTCTTACCTTGATCTGAGACACGCTCCTCGTGAACTCCTAAGATATAAATCGAAGAGTGAGGAACGCTCCTCGTGAACTCTCACCTTGAACTTAGGGCGCACTCTTAGTGAACTCTTAACATCTTAACTGAATGGTGAGGAACGCTCCTCGTGAACTCTCACCTTGATCTTAGGGAACACTCATTGTGAACTCATAAGATCTTAACCGATCGATGAGGATCGCTCCTTGTGAACTCTCACCTTGATCTTAGGGAACGCTCCAAGTGAATTCCTAAGATCCAAACCAAACAGTGAGGAACGCTGCTCGTGAACTCCCACCTTTATCTTAGGGAACACTCTTATTGAACTCCTATGATCTAAATAGAACAGTGAGGAATACTCCTCGTGAACTCTCACCTTTATAATAGGGCACGCAACTAGTGAACTCCGAAGATCTAAACCAAACGGTGAGGAGTGCTCGTCGTGAACTCTCACCTTGATCCTATGGAATTCTCCTTCTGAACTCCTAAGATCTTAACCGATCGGTGAGGAACGCTCCTTTTGAACTCTCACCTTGATCTTTGGGAACGCTCCAAGTGAATTCCTAAGATCTAAACCGAACAGTGAGGAACGCTGCTCGTAAACTCTCACCTTGATCTTAGGGAACGCTCTTATTGAACTCTTATGATCTAAATAGAATAGTGAGGAATGCTCCTTGTGAACTCTCACCTTTATATTAGGGCACGCTACTATTGAACTCCTAATATTTAAACCGAATGGTGAGGAACGCTCCTCGTGAACTCTCACCTTGATCTTAGGGCACGCTCCTAGTGAACTCCTAAGATCTAAACCGTACGGTGCAGAACGCTCCTAATGAACTCATACCTTGATCTTATGGAACGCTCATAGTGAACTCCTAAGATATAATCCGAATGGTGAGGAATGCTCCTCGTGGACTCTCACCCTTATCTTAGAGCACGCTCCTAGTGAACTCTTAAGACCTAAACTGAAAGGTGAGGAAAGCTCCTCGTGAACTCTCAACTTGATCTTAGGACATGCTCCTAGTGAACTCCTAAGATCTAAATCGAATGGTGAGGAATGCTCCTCGTGAACTCTCAGCGTGATCTTAAGGCACCCTCCTAGCGATCTCCTAAGATCTGAACTGAACGGTGAGGAACGCTCCTCCTGAACTCTCACCTTGATCTTAGGGCACGCTCCTAGTGAACTCTGAAGATCTAAATCGAACGGTAAGGAACTCTCATCGTGAACTTTCACCTTGATCTTAGGGCATGCTCCTAGTGAACTCCTAAGATCTAAAGTGAACGATGAGGAACACTCCTTGTGAACCCTCATATTGATCTTAGGGCACGCTCCTAGTGAACTCTTAAGATCTTAAGCGAAAAGTGAGAAACGCTCCTCGTGAACTATCACCTTGATCTTAGGGCACGCTCCAAGTGAATTCCTAAGATCTAAACCGAGCAATGAGGAATGCTCTTCGTGAACTCTCACCTTGATCTTAAGGAATGCTCCAAGTGAACTCTTAAGATCTTAACAGAACGGTGAGCAACGCTCCTCGTGAACTCTTACCTTGATCTTAGGGAAGGATCTAAGTGAACTCCTAAGATGTAAACAGCTCGGTTGTGAACGCTTCCGTGAGTCTCACTGATAACAGTTGAAAAACTGTTATTTTCATGCATAAAATTGATACTAAAAGCAACCTTAAACACTTAGAAACTAGCTTAGAATCATGATTTTGTTCATATTTTTAGAAATAAGAGAGTTGGACAGGTTTATGCTTGATTTCATTGTTTTATGCAGGTTTTAAGGTGAACTTGATGAAAGAAGTGAAGAAGGATAGAGATGGAATCAGAAAAGAACTCAAAAGGTGCAAAAGAAGAAGCCGCAAGTATCGCTCAACGCTAGTTTACCACTGAGCGGCACTCAGGAACACCCGTGGGCTCCGCTGAGGGGTGAAAGTGCAACTGAGGAGAGAATTGACTACGCGCTGGTACCGCTAAGCGGTGGTCTTTTGGGCTTAGGCCCACTTTTCTGTAATATTTCGAATAGTATATAAGCTTTAGGACTTCCTAGGGTTGGTATCTTTGGTTGGAGACGAAGCAAACACTCACTTTTCCACCCCTTGGAGGAAGATCTTGGATGCTCAAGCTACCTACTCATCTTTCTAGGGTTCTATCTTTCATTCTTTCATTATTGTTCATCTAGTTTCACCATGAATGTGGTGAACTAAACTTTGTATTGTTGTTGGGGAATCAATGTAATCTTGTGAAGCTCTCATATATGGAATTTATGTTTAAACATCTTATTTGAGATACATGCTTTCTTTCATCATTAGTTAGGGTTTTTCCTCTTTGCTCAAAGCATGCATTGTTTAACTCATTCGATGTCATGATTATTGGTTTTATCGATATGGGAACGTACGGGGAAATCTAGATCCGGGGAAATTCTCCCAATAGCATATTGCCTAAACATAGGGATATGAGGGTTGGTTGCCTTTAAGCTTCTGTGCTTCAGAATTAATTATTAGGGATGCTAGGAATTGTATGAACTCGTAATTAAGGATAGACCTTCTTGTAGAAGGTGATTTAGAGAGTGACATTAACATTGATGAAAAGAATGATGAATTCCTAAAAGTATATGAGAGTGCATAAGATGAAATTGATTACCCGAACAACATACTTATCCATCTAATTCGTTCAAGTGTTTGTGTTCATCTTTTCCATTGATCAAAACTCATGCATACATGTTACTTATTGTCTTTTGCATTTGAAACCTCAAGAATTTATTCACAAGTCTTAAATAATCAACAAATCATATAACTATCTAGGCCGTGAGTCCTTTGGGAGAACGATACTTGGTCTTACCGAGTTTATTACTTGATACGATTCGGTCATACTTGCCGAGGGTTAAACAAGTTTTTGGCGCCGTTTTTCGGTGTTCGTAAATTTGTCATCACTCACCCGGGCATCTTCGATCTTTGGAAACCTATAAGCGAACTCATAGATCCCCTGCTCGGTAAGGAACATTTTCGTGGTGCTCACCCGAGCGCCTTCGATCTATGAAAAGTTCAGACTTCTAGATCCCCTGTTTGGTGAGTGATGCTTATGTGGCTCTCACCTTAGCTAATGAACGTTCCTAGGGTAAGGAACACATGCTAGTGTATGAATCGTCATGACCCTTGAACTCGAGTAAAATCCTATGTTGATCGGTATAACTTGACAAACCCAACGCAATATCAAAGATTTTGCTAAGGCTTGGGGGCTTATGTTACTATGGACTCATTTCCGACCGAACGGTAAGGGTGCAGGAGAGCTTCTACCTCACTTTGGGCTCATATACTACCGATCGGTTAGGACGACCTACAACCTTAAGGAACTTAACGGTCAACATGCAGGAAAGAGCCTCTCAGCCGTTTAGTCACGACAACCGTTGAGCAGATTTAATGCACAAATAAATGTGATAACGACTATTGTTCAACGGTTAAGGTTTGCATTAATGACCATTAAAAGGTAAAATTAATTGGTCATATTCCTTTAAACTATATAAAATAAGGGTTTAGGTTCAAGATAAACTCAGTTTTTACTCACTACTAACTTATAAAGGCCTACAAAGAAAAATTCTGACTTGAGCGTCGGAGTGTCTTTTGCAGGTCGTCCCCCATTCGGTGTTCGATTGGTTGGAGATAGGAGGAGTAGGATGCTCGGTAGCAACAGGAGAACGCACGACATCGGCAACAAGACGCTCGACAGTGAAAGAAGAACGTTCGGCGAGGAACTCGTCCCATTTCAGCAGAAACAATATATATATATATATATTAATGTCCTCATAAATTGAAATATTAAAATAAAGTTCTAATTATTTTAAATGTTTTAAATTATAAAATAAAGTTTAAAATATTTCGCTTTTATTTATTATATTTTTTATTTTATTATTTACATTAAGCGATATTTCAAAATATTGATTATTAATATATATATATATATATGTCAGACCTCGGAAAAACGCACCCAAACCCCTCTTGACAGAATCATTAAAAACGCACCCAAAACCCCTCTGAACGGGCGTCAGGTGTCAGGAAACTAGGATTCGAAAATCAGATAGTGGAAGGCAGGTGTCAGCGAGTGAGCGGACGTTCGTTTTAACGAGAGAAGCAAAATCTGATTTTTTCTGAAATTCCCGTTTCACTCACTCTGCATGCACCCTTCTTCCCCAAAACTCTAAACCTTTCATCTTCTCCTACTTCTCTCTAAAAAAACTTCCCCTTCTCTCTACCAAAACTCACCTTTTTACTCCTCTGATCATCTTTCAGAGATCTTAGAAGCGTTCCCGGTGTCATAAGCTTCATTCTGAACCGAACATTTCCGAGTTCTGAACCTGGTAAGTCTTTTGTCCTTAGTCGTTCGTTCTATAGTACATGCAAACCAAGCCTCGATTGCATGCTGATATCTTGTCTGATCCACTTTTGGTTGTTTTGCTGTTAATTAGTTTAAGAGTTGTGGAACGTAAGGGTAGGAGAGATTTTTAGTCAGACAAACCATACTTCTGCCTCTAGGACGTTCGTTCACATTAGAGGTAAGGGAAGCTTATTCAATTTAATTCTTATGTTTTTACTGTGCTGCATGGACGTGCTGTGAGTTGTATGAAGCATGATTTGTGATGTTTGACTATTTGTTATATGATAATGATTTTGAGCTGATGTATGAGTAATATGAAATGTGCTATGATATGAATGTATAAAATTAAGAGGTTATATGCTGCGAAATGAATTTAAATGTAAATGAATTCTGAATATGAAATTCCCCTATGATATTGAACGTTCAACATTGAACGGTCCTTGACCGTTCGGTGTTTCTAGTAAACTCCTTTAAAATTGAATTCTTTCATTTGGGAAGAATTCTAGTTGAGGACGAGCACCTTCTTGTAATAGTGCTATGTTTGAGCGTTCGACCAAACGTAGATGTACCTGAGTGTTACGTGAGGAACTGAAAATCTTGTAAACATGTATTTGTATATTTAGTTATTCTTCAACACTGTCTCCAACGTGTCTTATCATAATTATTATTATTAATGTTTCTATTATAAGTTTAAATTAGTGATAGGTCTCAACCCAAGCTCTCGTAATGAGTGGCGCTCGGTCTTATACCGAACGTTCGTACTCGTTTTAATTTTTCAATCTTAATGAAACAGCGTTCGTCCAAATTCAGTAGAATCTCCTTTACCGTGCTCAGTCATTGACCGTCACTTGGTCTATATATATATATATATATATGAATTATTCTACGTATGGTTCTTTAAAAGTCTTGGCACGCCTACCTTCATTGTCTCTGACCTAGAGTCCCCGTACCTGATGTATTCTTTGAGTGTTGGTTTTAGTTCACGAGAGTCAGTTCATTTAACTGATTCATGTTGTAAGTAATGTTCGTCATATATTGTATAATTGTTCTCGATTTATTTTTAAATCTAGAAGTAACCCTTTCGGTCTTATTCTATTTTGGAATGGGAGATTTCTCGGTCTCGTTCCTATCGTTCGTCCTCGTTCAGAAGAGGGCTGAACGTTCGGTATTTGATGTCCTTAGAAATTGTGATAAAGATGACACTAAAGTGAAGAATTATAAAAGATGAAGAGTAAATGAGATGAATGAAAGGTTGTGGATTTTGAACGAGCGTTCTGGGGAGGAACGACTCATGATTGAATATTGAAAGTTGTAAAGTATGACTGTGGTAATGCTAAGCTGTCGATTCATCCTGATGTTCCGTGAGTACTCGTCCTCACGTAGAGGAGAGTAGGTCATGCGTGGGAACGGTAGGAGGTCCTAGTCCTTAGGGGTACTTTGGACAGATAGGACTAACCTCGGGTGGCAGCTGATGAGAGTATTCCAGTTACTACATCACCCGGGTGCACGAACGTCGTAGCTACACAGATTTCATACAGTCCGGACGGTCGGTCTAGTAGTAGGCCTTGCTTGAAACGCATTGTTAACTTTATCTGTGTGTTGACGGTATGAATTGTATGATTTGTAACTTAATTAAATTGCATAAGCTTACCTTGTGTTTTCCTTGTGTTGTCTCGTCTTGTACGTTCGTCTTGTCGTTGCAATGATCATCCGTGTGGATGTGAGCAGAAGGAGACGCGCTACTGGAAGAGGCGCTGGAAGAAGGAAATTTGGAGGAAGAGAACCTCGTCGACGTTGAAGTTAAGGCCGAATCGTAGTACGTTCGGTTAGTAATATAGTCTAGTTAGTGTAAGGTGTCGTTAGATCACCTTTCCTTTTGATAGGAATGACCGTTCGGTAATCCCTTTTGTAAACCGTTCGGTTAGTTTTGTATTGATGTATAGTTAAATTTGAACTCTTACTTTTTATGCCGTTCGGTCAGTTTTGTATTGATGTATAGTTAAATTTGAACTCTTACTGTTTATGCCGTTCGGTCAGAACCGCACACTTTCTTTAATGTAAGACTGAATTAATATATTACTAATTGTAATTATTTCTATTATATAGTTCATTGCTGTATTTTTGGGATGTTACAAAATATATATATATATATATATATATATATATATATATATATTAATATTATTTTAAGTGGACGCTGTTGCTTTCTTCATATTAGTTAATATAACGATTAAAAATGTAATATAAAAAATCTAGAAGTTTTATGTCAAAATAAGAAAATAAATGTTGCAAATAATATAATTGTTATAAAAACTAATTACTATTTGTAATTGTGAATATTTTATGTAATAAAAGGTAAACGTAAAACAAAAATTATATCTACAATAAGTTAATAAAATTTGAAGTTAAAAGTTGGAGGAATATATTTTTTAGAGAGAAAATATTGAAATTAAAAGTTATTAAGTAGTTTAACGGATAAAAGTATAATATAATTATGAAAAACTAGAAGTTAAAAGTTGATGTTTGAAATGTAATATTTCAAATAACATTTTAAGAAATGTTACAAAGTAATGAAAGAAATTATTTACTGGTAAGACCACATGAAATTTTCAACTACTAAAGTCTAGTGAAACACAGTTCTATTTAAACTTTTTCGTTTGCTTTTTGGTTTCAAAACAATGATTTTCCTAAGACTATGTTGCCCTTCTAAGGTAGCTTTTCATTCAAATAGCTATGCAATTATTCATACTAATCGATTTTGTTTATGATTCGCATTGACTTGAATTGACAACTAATTAAAAAAAGTACAATTACCGGAAAAGACAATACTAATTCCAGCTAAACAAACATTCCTTAGGTGTGTCTCTATCTTCTTCTCGCCCACTGAAAACGACTCACCTCAGAATTTCTTTTTCTGCATATAATTTAGGAAAATTACCTAAACGGAAAGTTAGGCTCCGTAACTTCGTGCCCACCTAAATGGACCGATCCCAAAAACAATCACATGAAAAATAATAATATCATTTATCATAAGTTGTCCACTTCAACAATTATTGAGATCCTTTTTCTTGTAAATCTAAGTTTTTATTAATTTTAAATAAAAAATTAATTTTTTTATAAAGGAGAAAATTCATAAATTTATGAATTTTAAATTTTAAATTAAAATAGTATTAATATACAATTTATTATTTTAAAATTTTAAATTAAAAATAATATTAGTATTTTATTTAGATTGTATTTATATTTTATTGATATTATAGATTTTTTTCTTAGATCCTTATTTTTTTTTTTCTTTTCAATGAATCCAATGAATTAAATGATTTGACACATAATATCAATGGATGGTTGTAGTTTCGCCAATTTTCTTTATCACAATATTTTTCAAAGGGTCCACATCAACCATTATTAAGATTTTTAATTTCTCTTAAATATAAATATAAATTAAATTTTACATTGAATAAAGATAACAAACATTAAATAAAAATAATAAAATTCAATATTATATCAAAAAATCAATAAATTTAGTATTTTTAAAATTTTAAATTAAAAATAATATCAAATTTTTATTGAATTCATATTTCAGTGTTGTATTTTTTTTAACGGCTTAACTAAATGATTTGTCACATAATAGCTTTACCAATTTTGTTTACAGAACTTTATTTAACTGATTTGATGATGAATCATACAGCTTTGTAAGCAAATATTTTATATTCAAAAGACAGGAAAACGTATTTGGTACACAAGAAAGAAAATCGTCATGTTATATGGATGTCAATAATTTAGTAAGTGTTACAAAATCTGTTATAGAAAAGGGGTCCCCTTTTGTTTCTCTCCTTCCTTTTTTCTAAGGCGACCTTTTTATGGCTTTTGTTTCTTTCCTCCATTTTCTTTTATATATCTGTCAATGCAAATCGAGCACTAGTTTGGTTTTATCTTCTTCTGTGTTTCTGAATTCTGATTTCTGGGATTGATCACCTACTAGGGTATTGCCTCTCTCTCTCTCTCTCTCTCTCTCTCTCTCTCTCTCTCTCTCTTACAAGTGCTCTAGTGCTATTGTTAAATGATTTAAGTGATGCATCAACATGACATGATTCTACAATTATTGTTTTTTAAGATTTGATTACTTTATCACAAATGCAGTCTCCGAAATTTATATTTTGTTAAAGTGATGTTGTGGTAAATTGCCTATTCCGGTTTAATTCTGGTTTTGAGACTAGTTTTAACTGAAAGGCTTGGTTGCTGTAATATCTCATGGCTTCTTTACAGTTGGAAACATGGTTCTCTTTGATCTCCTTCTGGTGCATTTCTGCATTAGCTACTTCTTAAAAAATGGTATTTATGGGGTTTGTTTTTGCAATTGATCGTGCACCATTCTAAAGTGGGGAAAGATAAAATCTTGAGGTTGTTTTGAAAAATAAAATAAAATTGAGGAGTCAGTGGCTAAGTTGCATTGCATATAAGACTTCAGCTTTAGTGTTTTTGAAACCATAGGGACTAATGGGATTTTCTAACCTCTCATCAAAGAAGAAGACGGTTTTTAACCATTGGGTAAAAACTCAACTGTTGTTAAAGTTTGCTTAGGATCTGATTGTGATGTGCTTTTCAGGTGGATACTTCATATCTTGGAAGACATTGTAATAAAGTTGAACCATCATAGAGGATGAATGGGCAGAAAATTAAGCGCCGAGTGGGTAAATATGAGGTAGGGAGGACCATTGGGGAGGGAACATTTGCAAAGGTGAAATTTGCTAGGAATTCTGAGACTGGGGAGCCTGTGGCTCTTAAGATTATTGATAAGGAGAAGGTTCTCAAGTATATGCAAGCTGAGCAGGTACTTCAAGAAATTTTCTTTGACATCACACTCTTGTTCTACCTTCCCATGTACTATTAAGGCATACATTTTTATGTCTAATTGGTTCAAGACACTGATTAAGCATGGCTTTGTTTTTCAACTTAGTTTTAGAAGGTATTAGGTTTCAGATTTCAAATACATATTTTGTTGTGAAGTTGCTATAGGGCCTCACTTGGGGAAGTAAAATCTCGATGTTTTCTCGATGTATTTTCACAGATCCAGCGAGAAATAGCCACAATGAAGTTGATCAAGCATCCAAATGTTGTTCAACTATATGAGGTCTCTCTCTCTCTCTCTCTCTCTCTCTCTCTCTCTCTTTATATATATATAATATTACACCCACAACCGACATCTTGCCTCTCACTTTTTGACATATATTCTTCTCTTTTTATTAGAACAGATAAACTGACTCAAATGTTGCTGATGGAAAGAGTGATCACTCTGTTATGAACTCAATTTACTGGTCTATGTTTTGATATCTTTACTGTATCTTTCATGGCATTTAATCGTTTCTAAAAGTTTTCCTTGCCTGAATTTGTCCTATTTTTAAAACCACTGTTTGGGCATAGAACTTAAAAACAGTCTGTTTGACAAAGAATTTAGCTTACCGTTCAAGAAATTTGTCAAAGTGTCATGAAACAATATTTGAAGTCAAAGGATTATAAAAGTTTTCTAAATGTTGAAAATAACCTCCTTCTTTTGAGGTTCTAAACATGTTTATTCACCCCATCTAACAAAAGGAAATCTCATATCAATTTTGCTGTCTTGTTTTGATATTTCTTCACCCTGCTGGTGAACTTTCTACCCCATAAACATGATTATCTTTCTGATCAATTAAGCACTTAATTTGACGTCAATCATCCTTGCCGCTGCTGGTTTGAAGACCTTCAAAACAGATTTGCACACATTCCATTGGAGCTAATACTCAAGACTCATAACAAAAATACCTTATCAAACTAATTGACCTGTCTCATTATTTGCTTTCTAGCTGATATTCAAAGAACAAAGATTAGAATTCTTATGCACGAAAGAAATTACCAAATTAATTATCAAACAAATCCTTATGCAATAAATTCATTTCTTAAAGTGCATCATGCAAGATTTCATATCTCATTTGCAGGTCATGGGGAGCAAGACAAAAATATACATTATTTTAGAGTTTGTGACTGGGGGAGAACTTTTTCATAAAATTGTGAGTAAATAAATTTTTCTTAGATCCTATTTGGTTATAATTTTCTTTCATTTACGATTGATTCTAGAAATTGATTAGGAAAATATAAAGTGGATACATATTGGATTACATTTTGGGTTCTCCGTCTCCATTTGACTTATAATTCTATAGTTGTGGTCTACCTCGTGCTTGTCCATTCCTTCCATTCCCAGTGCTATCATAGTTGAGATGTAAAAGGGTGTTGTGTGTCTTAGTCCGTAAGTTGCAATTTTGTTGAAGCGGAAAAACTGTTTGTTAAAAGTTTTAATTGTATTTTTTTTCTTGTGAAGTTAAACAGTGGACGGATAAGTGAAAAGGAAGCACGTAGATATTTCCAGCAGCTTATCAATGCGGTTGACTATTGCCATAGCAGGGGTGTCTATCACAGAGACCTGAAAGTAAGCCTATTAGCAATATGCTGATTCTTCAATTTATTTTCTTTTGATTAAAGAAAGTAAAAAAAAATACTAACTTTAATTTCATTGTTATTCATATAACTTTGTTCTGCAGCTAGAGAACTTACTATTAGATGCTTTTGGGAACCTTAAAATTTCTGATTTTGGATTGAGTGCACTTTCCCAACAAGTCAGGGTAAGAATGATTTGTTGCCTTCTCAATTAAATTTGGGTAAAACATCATTTTGCAATTTAATATTTGCACCATTGGTTAACTTAGTCCTCTATATAAGGAAAAATGTTAAATTTAGCCTGACTTTGGCAATTGTAAGTTAATTTGAAGCCCGACTATAGCACGCATTAGTAGCACAGCACAAGGACTAGACTTGCTTTTTCAGTATGTTTGGGGAAGAAAACTAAAATATAATTGACATACAAAATCAAACAAGTTTCAGTTATATTAGTAGGGAACTTAGTCTTGAAATTTTGAATCTCTCAAAAGACAAGCACGTTAGTTTTCTACTTTTCGGCAACCAAAGTTGTAAAAGATCCTGGCCAAGTCACTGTTCTTTCTATCTCATAATATCCAAATGTTCTGAATTTGAATATGAATGACAAATTGGCAGGATGATGGACTGCTCCATACAACATGTGGAACTCCAAACTATGTTGCTCCTGAGGTGCAGACAAATTATATGCTAAATACAAAATTTCTACATTTAAAATAATTCCTGTAATCATATATTCTTGTTTATTAGGTCCTTAATGATGGAGGCTATGATGGGGCAGCTGCAGATTTGTGGTCATGTGGTGTGATTCTCTTTGTATTGCTTGCAGGCTACTTGCCTTTTGATGACACCAATCTTTTGAACCTATATAAAAAGGTAAGCACTTTTTTAGTTTTGCATAACTTAATATTGTCCTGAATATTTTTGTGTTTATTATTTTCATTTCTTGGTTTGCAGATTTCAGCTGGTGAATTTACATGCCCCCCCTGGTTTTCATTTAGTGCCAGGAAATTGATAACTAGAATCTTGAATCCCAACCCCGTGACTGTAAGATGCAAATGAACCCTTTTAGTCAAATGACATAGCTCTGGAGAGTTTGAAAAATTTGAACTCATTACAACTGAAATTTCATTCTTATTCCTAAAGTAAAAGAGCCATTTCACCTGTAACATTTGTAATTTTTGAAACTGAGTTAGCTATGTCATTTGACCGATTCACTATTTTTAACGTATTTGGAATCTCCTTATGTTTTATTTTTGTTAAATAAATCACAAATATTTAAAAGAAGATGATAATTATAATCAAATTAGTTTCATTGTTTCATTCGTTTTTCTGATTTTATATAACTTTATGGCAGCGTATCACTATATCGGAGATTATGCATGATGAATGGTTTAAAAAAGAATACAAACTTCCAGTTTTCGAGGAGACAAAGGAGAGAAACACTGATGACATTGAGACCATATTTAAAGACTGTGAAGTATGTTGAAGATGACCTGTATGATTTTGGTATTGGTTTTCCCTATTCGTTGTAGTATTGCACACATCAGTAGTTTCATATTAAAGATTTTCTCCAAAAAATGCAGGTACACAATGTAAGAGAGAAGGAAGATCAGCCAACACCTATGAATGCATTTGAATTGATATCCTTGTCCAAAGGGCTGAACCTAGAAAACTTGTTTGACGTAGACCAGGTTTTTAACTTCATATGATAGGATTGTTTTTATTATAATGATGAATCTTTTGCATCGATTGTTTTTCTCTCAAATTCTCATCCACCAGGAATCTGGTTGAGATGTGGAAAGGATTTCCAGATACCAAGGAAATGAGTGTAACCCCACAGGCATGTCTCATTGGATATTCAGGTTTTTATTTACTATAATAGTAAAATCCTCATTTATGTTAGAATATATAGTCAACAATAATCATGTTGATTTAACATGGACCAGGCTATAAGTTAGTTAGTGGTTATTGGGATGCAAATTAGCATCTGTTTACCTCCTAATTACCCCTTAAGTACTCCATCGATTAATCATAATCAAGCTATAAATAAGAGATCAAGTGTCCATCCATTACACACGGTTCCTCTCTATAATTATCTCTTTCAATATTATTTATTATTCATAACACCAATTATATAGTGTTAGAAGTTTAACCTTTTATTTAGGATTTAGTAATAAAATATAAAATATAGTAAAACATGAATTGATACTAAGTTATGTAAATTTCAACATACTGAATTAAGGAGAAACTAGTTCTTTTTAGCCTAGTTATTTTTAATTTTCATAAAAGTACTATAACCATACATTTGGAGAAAAATTCTAAAAATATTAAGGAGATTAGTTTTGAAAAGGAGGGTGGTGGCAGTAGCGTTTTTGAGAAAAGAAAGAAAGAAAGATAACTGGAAACAAATCCTAAAATTAAGTTTCATATCTTGGTCTTGTGCTGTTTCTTATCCTGAATAATGAGAAAGAGTGGAAGGTATTATAAAAGGTGTCAAGAAATAGACTTTAAGCCTAATTCAACTTCACAAAACTGGCTTGTAAGGTTAGGTTTGCACCTACTTATATACTCTAAATTGGCCTTATATCTAGTTGATGTGGGACTTCCAACACCCTCCTCACGTTGAGATATATTCTTCTGAAGTGTGCGACTAGACATTAATAGATGGTGTGATAGCAACCTGATAGTGGATGGAAAAATAGACCCAACAAACATCAAATATTTCTTGGATAAACTCTAACCTATGACTCTGAAACCATGTTAAGAAATGGACTTTAAGCCTAACTCAAACTTATATGTGACAATCAGGTTGCTCTTCATGTTAGTTCTAATCTTGTCTTTCATGAGAGGACTAAACACATTGAGATTGATTGTCATTTCATTTGAGAGAAGATTGTATCTAGAGACATCAAGACTGAGTTCGTCAACTCAAATGATTAGTTAGTAGATATTTTCAGTAAATCTTTACGGAGTCGAGAATTGATTATATTTGAAATAAGCTTGGTATATACGATCTATATACACAAGCTTGAAGGGGAGTGTTGCGTTTAATGTTAATTAGGGAAACATAGTCCTATGGTAATTATGATCTTTTTACATATTCATCTGTATTTGGGCTTAGCCCACATTCTAATTATTATAAATGCATTGTTCTATGTGTATTTTCTAGACAAGGGAGATTGACTCTAAACCTAATTTTCATTATAATCATTGGAAGGAAATTTACAAATAAAATGTGTTATGTAGTTAGTTGTTTTGGGAGACAGACTTTATGAGAAAGTCGGTATATAGTTTACCTTTGGAAGGTGTTGGAAGTCTTTTTTAGTATGAAGAGTTTTTTTTCTGTTGTAAGAGGGAGTACCCTGTGTAAAAGGAAGTATCTTCCTTTGTATGTGGTTGTTTGTGTACAATATTGAGAGTTTCTGATATAATACTGCACAGGTTCTCAAGCCTACATTTTTGGTGTTTTGTTCTTTCTGGAATGTAAAAATTTGGTCTGACCTGCCGGATCTAAAAACAAAGGAACCTAATGGAGAGTCGGCTAAGCAATCTTGAAAGATGGGAAGTGAGCAAGGGAAGGTGGTTGTGGAGCTGAAACCTGATATGACCATAACAAAAGAAAGTTTTTAAGATATGAAAGAAATCAAAGAACTGGTACATGAAATCAAGAAAAGAGAGAAAGTGTTTGAAGGAGGGGAGAACTTGATTGATGATGAAGAGAAGAAAAAGGAAAGATCGATACACATTAGCAGATCAGATGTGGAAGGAGAAGAATTACTAAAGCCTTTGATAGGTATCCAGAATTCACTAGATAGATGAATAAATAAATTACTCGTAATAACTTAATTAGAACACCGCAACTGTTATGCCCAAGTGATAAAAACAGAAGAACTTCAACATACAATGCTCCAGGTCTTTCTAGAGGACCGATCTCTTCCTAATTTTTCTTTTACAACCCACTAAAAAAACTACTTAGTATCATCTAACATAAAGAAAATATAAAAGATAATTACACACACAACTGCAGGAGGTTATAACTACATACCAGGAAGTTATAACTACCTGCCTCTATTTCTTCTCACATAAACCTGGCCACTAATCCTATCAATACCCCCTCCATGAAGTTTCACCTTGTCCTCAAGGTGAAAAGCAGGAAACTCTTTGCTGATGGTAGTTGTTGTTTCCCAACTATTTTCAAAAGAGGGGAGATGCTGCCACTGGATTAAAACCTCCAAGTCACCATCCTTATTGAATCGGGTATCCAAAAGAGCGCGCGGAGAAGCATCAAGGATTAATTCCTCTGTTAGGGCAGATGGGAGGGCCTGAATAGGAGTTGTTGGTTGGACTGCGCGCTTGAGGAGAGACACATGGAAGACTGGATGGATTTTGGAGTGAGCAGGAAGTTCTAACTTGTAAGCAACTACCCCTATACGTTCCAGCACCTTGTAGGGGCCATAGAACCTTGGACTTAATTTTTCATTTGGTCGTCTAGACAAGGACTTTAATCTAAAAGGCTGCAATTTAAGATAAACCCAGTCACCAATTTGAAACTCCACATCCCTCCTATGCTTATTAGCTTGAACCCGATTCTGCTTTTGTGCTTTGCATAGATTTGCCCGTAACTCCTGCAAGAGTGCATCACATTCCTGTTGGAGTTGATTAACACTTTGAATTTTAGATGGAATAGTATTGCCCTTGAAAATTAGCGGAGGGTCACGACCATAGAGAGCTTTGAAAGGGGTCATTTTTGTAGAGGCACTATAATTGGTATTAAACCAGAATTTAGCCCATGGCAACCACTGTGGCCATTTTCTGGGTTGAGACCCTGTCATACACCTTAGATAAGTCTCCAAACAACGATTAACAACCTTTGTTTGGCCGTCTGATTGGGGATGGTAAGTTGTGCTAAACTTCAGCTTAGTGCCAGTCTGTCTAAATAATTCACGCCAAAAAGTGCTTAGAAAAAGCTTGTCATGGTCAGAAACTATTGTGGAAGGGAACCCATGGAGTGTTACCACTTTTTTGATGAATAAGTTAGCCACTTGAACTGCTGTAAGAGGATGAGCAAGTGCCAAAAAGTGGGCATATTTGGTAAGCCGATCCACCACAACCAAGATAGTATCCTTGCCCTGTACCTTGGGTAGATCCCCAATAAAATCCATAGAAATATCTGACCAGACCTGTGTAGGAATGGGTAGTGGTTGTAACAGACCTGCAGGGGCCAATGTCTCTGTTTTATTGCATTGACATACTGCACACTACATCACAAACTCCTTGATATCTTGCTTCATCCCTTCCCAGTACTGTACCCCTGCTACCCTTTTAAAAGTCCTAAAATACCCACTATGACCACCTATAGGAGACTCATGCAGCTCCTTGATGATACTAGGAATGCGAGAAAAGTTCCTAGGTAACACCAATGTCCCATGGTAGAACAACCTTCCTTTCTTCAACTCATACCCCTCACGAGCTTTTGGATTTAAAAATAATTCTTGGATGAGAGCAACCAGCTTAGGATCATGTTGGACTTCAACTTCCCAAGTCTTCTATTCATCCGTTTGAAACAAAGATACAACCATAAAATATTGTCTCCTGGACAAAGCATCAACCACGTGATTCTCTTTACCAGGGCGGAAACGTATCTCAAAATCATAGCCATTTAGCTTGGAAGCCCACTTAAATTGTTGTTCTGTTAGTAAGCGCTGGTTAGTGAGAAATTTCAAGCTCTTTTGGTCTGTAACAATAACAAAATGACTACCCATGAGATAGTGTTTCCATTTCTGAACTGCTTGGACTATAGCGATCAACTCCCGCTCATACACTGATTTTTGCTGACCCCTGTCAGACAAGGCTTGACTCCAAAAGGCCAAAGGCGGACCCTCCTGCAATAAAACAACCCCCAATCCTTTGTTAGAAGCATCTGTTTCCAAGGTGAAAGATTTGGCAAAATCTAGAACAGCCAATACTGGCAAGCCAAAAGGCATAACCAAAAACTCATAATGGCCTTCATGGGTGCGAAAATCAGTCTTTTCGATGTCCTCCTCTTTCATGAGAATTTGATGATAACCAGATTTTAAATCCAGTTTTGAAAACGTTGTTGCACCAGCCAACTCATCCAACAATTTCTCTATGACAGGAATAGGAAATTTGTTGGGAATAGTGATCTTATTGAGAGCCCGATAGTCTACACAAAACCGCCACCCTTTATCTTTCTTCTTGACCAATATGATGGGGTTTGAATAAGGACTGATGCTTGGTTTGATGATTCCTACCTGCAACATTTTGTTGACTAAGCGTTCAATCTCATTTTTTTGTTGATGAGAGTATTTGTAGGGCCTAAGATTAGGAATATATGCTCCCTCATGAATATGTATAGCATGATCATAAGGGCGACTAGGAGGAAGGCCAACTGGATCTTGAAAAAGGTCATTATGGGACTCCAAAATGGGAAGAAGTTGTACAAGAACAGTACTACCATTCTTTTCCTTCTCTTGGTCCCATTTAATTATATAACATGAGTCATTGTTCTTAAAATCACGCACAAACTTTTTCAAAGAAGATTCTGATTTGGAAAGAGTGGAATCATCCACAAGGATGTGCTCGTCGTTCCCCTTACCAATTGTTAATCATAAATTACCAAAATCAGCCCTTACCTCACCTAGAGAAGCCAACCATTCTAAGCCCAAGATAACATCTGCACCCCCAATGTGAAAACAAAAAATTCTTGTTGAATTTTCAGGCCCTGTACTTCTAGAATAAAACCATGACATTTCCCCTGACAATGCACCTTATGTCCATCACCCACCACTACCACATATGGAAGAGTGGGTTCTTGATGTAACCCACATCTGGCAATTAGATCTGGTGAAATAAAATAGTGTGAGGCTCCACAATCCAGCAAAACCACTACTTTCTCATGCCCAATCGTCCCCCAAAGTTTCCAAGACTTCCTGTTTATAAGTCCCGCCATGGTACATTGAGATAATTGTAAAATCTGCCTATCTCTTCTGTCCCTTCCTCTTGAGTATCAATAGGAGGTTGAAGGGTATCTAGTCCAGATAAGTCCTCCTCGGACATAAGCAACATGTGCAATTGTTTATTTCGACAAATATGACTTGGACCAAACTCTCATCACACCTGAAACATAAGCCCTTCTTAATCTTATCCTGTATTTCCTCTTGAGACAATTTCCGAAAAGGCGCTCGATTTGACTAATTTATAGTACGAAACGTTCCTACAGAAGCATTGTTGTCCCCCACCACTGCTGGAATTATTATAGCCTAGTGAATTGCCCCCGTCCTTTGAATAAATGCGAGTCATTGAAATAGTTTTGGAGACATTGTTATTGCGTTGAATATGGAAAGGGCCACCTTTTGAGATGATTCGAACCTTTGCCTCCACCATTTGAGCCTTCATCATTAACTCTGGAAGAGTGCTAGGTTCATACAACTTAACTTCAGCCTTGATTTCCTCTTTCAACCCATTCAAAAAAATGCCAACCAAATAATCTTGATGAATTCCCTTCAAAAACCCAACATATTGTTCAAATTGCTCTATATACTCCTCCACCAACCCCGATTGGCGCAAGCCAATCAGAATTTCAAAAGGATTCTAAAGCATTGTGGGTTCAAAATGGCAAACAACTGCCACCTTGAATGCTTCCCACGTAGGATTTGGATAGCAAGTTTCCCACCATTGAAACCAATTTAAGGCCCTCCCTTCCAAAGCAACTATGACTGCCTGCATGCGTTCCTCGTCACTGACTTACTTCAATCGAAAATAACTATGAGAAATAAAGAAGATTGGGAGAAAATATCCCTTATGTGTTTAGACTACACATAGGGTAGTTTATTTATATTGTAAGATATGGGCCAATGCCCTTAATACATAATAGACTAAGCCCAAATAACAGAAACACACATCTTAACATCTAACACTCCCCCTCAAGCTGGAGCATATAAATCATATGTTCCAAGCTTGTTACAAAGATAATCAATTCTAGGTCCTCGTAAGGACTTAGTGAATATGTCTGCCAACTGGTTGCTTGAGTTAACAAACTCAGTCTTGACATCTCCGGATATGATTTTTTCTCGAATGAAATGACAATCAACTTCAATGTGTTTGGTTCTCTCATGGAAGACAGGATTAGAGCTAATATGGAGAGCAGCTTGATTATCACATATAAGTATCATGTGAGTGACATCTCCAAATTTCAATTCACTAAGCAATTGTTTAAGCCACACAAGCTCGCAAGTAGCTGATGCCATAGCTCTATATTCTGCTTCTGCACTCGACCTTGCCACAACACTTTGCTTCTTACTTTTCCAAGATATCAAGTTGCTACCAATAGAGACACAATATCCAGAAGTAGACCTCCTATCAGAAGGGGAACCAGCCCAATCAGCATCTGAATAGCAAACGATCTTTGTATCGTTGTTAAGGCCATATAGCAAACCTTTTCCAGGTGATCTTTTAATATACTTCAGTATACGAACAACTGCATCCCAATGGTCTTCACATGGGGAGTTTAGAAATTGACTCACCACACTAACTGCGAAGGAAATGTCAGGACGCGTAACAGTAAGATAGTTTAATTTACCAACTAGTCTTCTGTACCGTTCAGGATCTGAGAAAGGCTCCCCCTGATTTGGTAGGAGTTTGATGTTAGGGTCCATAGGTGTCTCAACAGATTTACAGTTCATTAACCCTGTTTCCTCCAAGATGTCTAATGCATACTTCCTCTGAGATATGACAATACCATCATTGGATTGTGCTACTTCAATACCCAAAAAGTACCGGAGTTTGCCAAGATCTTTGGTTTGAAAATGATGACAAAGGTGTTGTTTCATCTGAGAGATGCCAAGATAGTCGCTTCCTGTGAGAACAATATCATCGACATACACTATTAAATAGATACATCCAGCACTCGAGTGGCGATAGAACACTGAATGATCCGCTTCACTGCGAGACATACCAAATTGTTGAACCACACAACTGAATTTACCAAACCAGGCCCGAGGAGACTGTTTTAGGCCATACAAGGATTTGCGAAGACGACATACCAATCCAGAGGACTCCCCCTGAGCAACAAAGCCAGGCGGTTGCTCCATATAAATTTCTTCCTGCAAATCACCATTGAGAAAAGCATTTTTGACATCAAGTTGGTAAAGAGGCCATTGTCGAAGAGCGGCCATGGCAATGAAAAGGCGAACAGAGGTCATTTTTGCCACTGGAGAAAAAGTATCACCATAATCCAAACCAAAAATCTGTGTGTAGCCTTTGGCAACCAGTCGAGCTTTCAAACGATCAATTGTGCCATCAGGACCAACCTTGATAGCATACACCCACCTGCAACCAACAACAGACTTTCCAGATGGTAATTGGACAAGCTCCCAAGTTCCACTTTCCTGTAAAGCACTTAATTCATCCATCATAGCTTGACGCCAACCAGGATGAGTTAAGGCATCATCCACAGATTTGGGAATTGACACAGAAGAAATGGATGAGAGACAAGTATAAAAAGATGGAGATAATCTATGGTAATTAAGAACAGTATAATGGGGGGAAGGGTTACGGGTAGAGCGTATACCTTTACGGAGGGCAATAGGCAAGTCAGACTCAGTTGCTGGAGCCGGAGGAGACACATGAGGCGGCACCGGAAGTGAGTCATGAGGGAGACAATTACGGCGACTATAAACCTGAAGGGGTGGAGGTGAAGGATGATCTGTGGTGAATGAGAGTCTAAAGAAGGAGAAGACAAAAGGGGTGGAGCATCACCAGGAGGATCACAGATAAGAGGAATATCAACAGTAACAGGGAGAGGTACAGAACTAGAAGATAGATGTGAAAAGTAAAAGGAAGACTCATCAAAAGTGACATCAGCAGAGATAAAATGACGATTGAGGGAAGGGGAAAAACACTTATAGCCCTTTTGTGACCGTGGAAATCCTAAGAAGACACATTTGTGAGACCTAGGAGATAACTTATCAAGACCAGGACTAAAATCATGAACAAAACATGTAGACCCAAAAACTCGAAGAGGTAATGGATGCAGAGGGTCTTGAGGAAATAAGATAGAATGAGGGATTTTGTTATCTAGGACGGAAGATGGCATGCGGTTGATAAGATAACATGCTGTGAGAACTGCATCACCCCAAAAACGTGAGGGTACTTGACCATGAATAAGAAGTGTACGAGTTGTTTCAATAAGGTGTCTATTCGTACGCTCAGCCACCCCATTTTGTTGAGGGGTATAAGCACATGAGGTTTGGTGAAGAATGCCATGAGAAGCCATAAACTGTTTAAACTGTTGAGAAAGGTATTCACGGCCATTATCACTACGTAAATTTCGAATAGACACCCCAAACTGTGTTTTTATTTCATTGAAAAAAGATTGAAAAATAGAAAACAACTCAGAACGATTCTTCATTAAAAACAACCAAGTACATCTGGAATAGTCATCAATAAAGGTAACAAAATACTGAAAACCTAAAATGGACTTAACACGACTAGGTCCCCAAATGTCAGAATGAACCAATGAAAAGGGGGACGACGCCCGTTGTGAGACACTACGAGGAAAGGAACTACGAGTATGCTTCCCTAACTGACAAGACTCACACGACAAACTTGATAATGTGGACAACCTCGGGACAAGTTGTTGTAGTTTGGCAAGACTAGGATGACCGAACTGAGCATGAAGAAGGGATGGTGACTCCATGACTACGCCAACATGTGGAGAAGGGCGGAGATGATAAAGGCCATGAGACTCACATCCTGTGCCAATCATGTGTTTCGAACTCCGGTCCTGCAACCAAACAGAATCTTTAGTAAAGGAAATAACACAATTAAGAGTACGAGTTAAACGACTAATGGACAATAAGTTGAAGGGAGACCCAGGGACATAAAGTACATGATCAATGGATATGGATGGAAAAATATTAATAGTACCAATACCATGAGATGAGACTCTAGACCCATCAGCCATTGTTACCGAGGGTAAATTAGCTGGACATGACAAGGAAGAAAACAAGGACTTGTTACCAGTGATATGATCGGTGGCGCCTGAGTCAAGGACCCAAGGTCCAAGGGAGTGAGTTAGACCAACAAAAGGTGTACCTGTACGTGCAACAGATGCAGATGTAGTGGAACCAGAGTGCTGATGATCCTCATACCATCTGAGAAATTCGTTAAAGATTGCAGGTTTGTCTACGATATTAGATGAAGTAGGATGGTCTGCAGACGGTGATCGGGGAGGTGGATCAGAATTTGCCACTGCTACAGGTCGAGGAGGACGTCCATGGAGAGCATAACATCTATCAATCTTGTGGCCTAACTTGCCACAATGGTCACATTTTGGACGTCCTTTACTTGGCTTGCGAGACCGACTTCGATCATCACGTTGAGCAGCCATAACAGAGGAATCATCAGTACGAGGAGATGTCTCAGTGACGGGTTTGCTCGGTATACGCAAAAGAGCAGAACAAGTAGAAGTAAAGTTGGGTATGACAGGAGAACCCAAAATCTGATCACGGACATGAGAAACATCATCAGAGAGTCCGTATAATGCCAACAACATGAAGAACTTTGATCGTTGTTCCAATTCTTCAGCAGGAGTGGAAGCAGGAGGTAATATATCATTAAAGTCATGAAGAAGGGCATGAATTTTACCCAAATATTCTGCCATGGGACCAGGATTGCGCGGACCAATAACAGTTAATAGGTCCTGACAAACACCATAAAGACGCTGAGTGTCATTTGTGTATAACAACTTCGCTTGTGCCCATACTTCTGAACATGTCTCATAGGATCGAAACATTTGTTTCAGTGAGGAGTGAATGGTGGACTTTATAACAATGCATAACTGAGCATCAATTTTCATCCAGCGGGAAGTGTCATCTATGAGAGCAGTAGTCACATTTTGAGTAAGATGATCTAAGTACCCCTGACTCTTCAACCAAAGTTTGATGTCGGACGCCCAGGTTGCATAATTTGTGCCATCTAACTTGTCAATGGACAAGTGTACATTCACATAATTAGTATATATTGAGGGATCAGAAGATGAGCCACCAATAGAGGTGTTTGTAGACGAGGAAGACGCCATGGAGAGGGAGAAACCCTAAAAATTCAAAGTGCTCCGATTGACGCAACGACCACAGATCTAGAAAGAGGGCGAGGAGGCGATCACGACGGTGCTGATCGGCGGCGGAAAGCTCCGGCGACGCGCCGACACGCGCGGCGGCAGCGGCGGCAGCGGCGACTCTTGCGGCAGCGCGTGGAGGCGCGTGAGAGCTCCGATCGCGGCGATCTTCATGCGACGGTGGTCGCCCGGCCAAGACGCTTCGGATGGTGTGGTCGCCGGTCGATTCTGGAGCTCCGGCGGCGGCGGCGGCGGCGACGGCGCGGTGGCGACGGCAGCGGCGGCGACGCGACAACAGCAACAGTGATGGGTGCCGGAGACCGTGGAGTTGACTGGAACTATTCCTGTGCTCTAGATACCATATGAGAAATAAAGAAGATTGGGAGAAAATATCCCTTATGTGTTTAGACTACACATAGGGTAGTTTATTTATATTGTAAGATATGGGCCAATGCCCTTAATACATAATAGACTAAGCCCAAATAACAGAAACACACATCTTAACATCTAACAATAACGTTCAAGACAGTTAGTCCACCCATATGCCTCCTCCCCCGTAAAAACTGGAATGTCCAATTTCCTCCATTTTGAGGAAGACAAATGATGACTTGTCTCTTCTTCCCAACGTGACCCTTGACCAACATTCATCACTAAAGCAGTTTCGCCCTTTGTAGCACAAGACAGTGATTCAACCACGGCTGTTAAGCCTCTAATCATGTCCTCCAAACGCTGGAAGCGCTCATGAGACTGATTTTCCTGTCTGTCCTTATCCTAGATTAATTCCTGCAGCATTTTGTCCACAACATCTAATCTAGATTCCATTCTTGTATTCACCATACTCCCCACACGCCCTAACAGTACCAAGAAAGAGGCTCTTGATACCAATTTGATAGGTATCCAGAATTCACTAGATAGATGAATAAATAAATTACTCATAATAACTTAATTAGAACACCGCAACTGTTATGCCCAAGTGATAAAAACAAAAGAACTTCAACATACAATACTCTAGGTCTGTCGAGAGGACCGGTCTCTCCCTAATTTTCCTTTTACAACCCACTAAAAAAACTACTTACTATCATCTAACATAAAGAAAATATAAAAGATAATTACACACACAACTGAAGGAGGTTATAACTACATACCAGGAAGTTATAACTACCTACCTCTATTTCTTCTCACATAAACCTGGCCACTAATCCTATCAGCCTTGAACTAAAAGGGTGAAATTACCACTTTTGAGAATGATCCCTTAGGATGCCAAACAAGAGTGGATAAAGTTTTTGAAGTTCAGAATGTCACTTCAAAGGAAAAACCACATTTGGCTATCATTAGAATGGAAGGGAATGCAAGCCAAATAAATTTTGGTGTCAAAAGTCCAAGAATCAATCTTGGCAAGGGTTTGAAGCAACATTGAATAGGAGATTCGGATGCAGGTAGCGCAGTACCTTGTTTGAAAGGTTAGAAACAATAAGACCAAATGATAAGGTGGACGATTATATCAAATAGTTTGAACTGTTGGTATAACAAGCTCCACATATGTTAGGTTTCTTAGAATGAAACCTAACTAATAGCCACTCACACACTCACTACTCACACACAGATGACAAAAGAAGGGGTTTCTTGTATTCAAATGGGTATGATACACTATACAGGCACTCAAATGATAAGGTGGACGATTATATCAAATAGTTTGAAATGTTGGTATAACAAGCTCCACATATGTTAGGTTTCTCAGAATGAAACCTAACTAATAGCCACTCACACACTCACTACTCAAACACAGATGACAAAAGAAGGGGTTTCTTGTATTCAAATGGGTATGATACACTATACAGACACTCAATTGGGAGCCTATCCTCCCCCACAGGACCAAAGCTTCCTGTCAAAACAACTAACTGTCAAAAGTCCCCCTAACAAAAGAATAGAACTCTATTTATACAAGTCACTTCCCGCCCATCCTAACTGCTTTAGCAGTTAGGATATTAACTCTTCCTTCTATCCTACACCCCTTATATCCTATCAACATATATCTGAAGGACAATTGTTTCGATATTTCTTTGTTGGGTTGCAGATTAATATTTGGAATCAAATTAGGCCGCATGATCCTAAAGATTCGATTAGGGCCATGGAAATTGCACAGGATGTGGAGGACACTATGAAAGACTTAAGGCACGTAGGAGGAACTTCATATCGAAATAACAATACCAGTTTTCGGTATCAGGAAGTAGCTGGAATAGTTTCATGTGCTTAAACCTTTAGAAGTACTAGATATATGCAAGCTATTTCTAATATGGACAACAATCCAACAAAAGGGTCACTTAGCACAACATATGGTTTAAGGATAGGAGGAAACACAACAGTGGGTTTGAGGAACTGAATATGTTAGAAGAGAAGAGGGGGCATGTTTCAATTGGGAGGAGCATATAGTCTAGGGGTATCATTGTCCTGAAAAGAATTTTGGGGGTATCATCTCGGCTGAAGATGAGGGAATCTAAGAAGTGGGGGATATGAGGTAGATGGCAAATGGCGAGTTCTTAGAGAAGGGAGTAGAAGAATACATTGATTAAAAATGTCAGGCTTGTATTTGTCTCTTTTCTCAATAGTAGGATTGACACAACCCCATACTTAAACTACAAGGAAGATTGATGGGAAGATTTGTGTTGATCTTGATAGATAGTAGGACGAGTCATAATTTTATCTCGTCAGATTTGGTTCCTCTTCTTGGCTTGAAAGTGGATCTCAAATCCATCATACAATGTAATATTTGGAGATGGACATAATAGATAGATGTGGGAAGTATATAGAGCTGCAATTGGAAAACTATACTGTTAAGGAGTCCTTTTTATTGTTTGATTTAGGACAAGTGGATTTGAATTTACGGGTAGCATGGTTAATGATAGGACAAATGGGCTCTAGAAGGGGGAGGGGGTGGGGTTGAATAGAGTCTATAAACACTTCTCGTGCCGGGCTAGCCTAGATGCCTACTATCAAGATCAAGCACACAAAAGATTTATACTAGTTCACCCAAACTCAGGGTTTCATCCAACTTTTCCTTAAGTTTTTGAGAGTAAGAACTGTCAAAAATATAAATAAAAGAGACACTCTCACTGTGAATGTAAATTAGGCTCACTTAGAAAAGTTTCACAATGTGAAGTATTACATAAAATTCTTTAGTTAAGAAGTCTATCGAATACACTCCACAACACACTTTCACCGAAAGAAGAAAAAGTATGTGTATTAATTCTGTAATCTCGAAATGCAATGTTCAAACTCCACTCTCAAGGGAGCACTCTCCCTCCACAGGAATAAATATCCTGTTTATACAAAAGAATACAAAAATAACTCCTTACAATATGATGGAATCCTACCTGACCTACCTTCCTCAGTGTTACTTTTTTTTTTTTACATTTTATTGTACACACATTTTAGCTTTCTTGGAGCATGGGTTACTATAAATACCCATCTCCACCAATTTATTTTTAACTTTTGAGATTGATGATAATTGAATTTTCTGAATCAGAAATTATTTCTCTTGAAAGTCAGGCTAGAGAGTCAAGGGACCACTTCTAGCCACCTTTCGAGCACACTCTTCCATTCTCACTCATTTTCCAATAGCTTTTCACTATGCTTCCATTAATTGCTTTCCTCCACGGTGCTCTCCTTCATCAATTTCCCTTCATATGCGTGGCGGCACTTCATCACCCACATCTTTCTCTCAAATAAGAGGGTCTCTCTTTTGTAATTTTTCACTTTTGAGCTTTAGTGAAATGCTGCAGAATTTGATTCCAGTCCTATATTCTCTTGAGTCACTCTTTCTCTTCACTTTCTCTACCCTTTCCTCTAGCTTCCTTCCATAGTAGGAAGGCTTTCTGAGCTGTGAGGTCTCCACACACACTCCTTCCATTAAAAACACACGAAACACCACTCATCTTCTTTCATTCCACTGTACCATCATTGCTTGCTGTTTGGAGTTGTTACTTGCGAGTTCCAATCCTAGTCATGCTTCCATCACAATAGCTCAAAACCTTCTTATAAGGTTCCCCCTACCAGACTAACTGTTAACTGAATAGCTAACAGTCTAACCACCCTATTAATTTTCTTCCTCCTCCCATACACTCTTAATACTCTATCAGAAGTATTACACAGTTTTTCTCTCAATCACAAAAAGAACACTTCACAAGGTCTTTTGTGGACGGTATTGAGAGTTTATTATATAATACTTTACTTCACAAAGTCTTTTGTGTTCTTTCTTTCTTAACGAGAAACTTAAAATAAACAATGATTTTGGTTTAAAAGGAGTTTTTAGCTAAACATGTCCAAACAAATAAATTTAAAACTCTTAATATTTAACTTTTAAGTCAAAAATTTGGTCCAAACATCACCTAGTTAACTTTTTTACTACCTGGTTTGGATGAGAACCTCTGATTTGCAATGCCTAATTTATGAGGTTTCTTACTTTAAATTAGTGTGCGGATTGTTAATCTGAGGTTATTGGTTACAGGGATTTAAAAGAGAAATAAGGTTCACATCAAAATGCTCTGCCAATGAGATAATCAACAAGATTGAAGAAGTTGCAAAACCTCTTGGTTTTGATGTGCAGAAGAAAAATTTCAAGGTAAGCCAAGCTTGTGCAACTTATTATGTACATGCACTCGTTTAGTTCCATTCATGTTAATTTTCTTTAATTAAGAAATAGTCATTCACAGATGAAGCTTAAAAATGTGAAAGCTGGAAGGAAGGGAAACCTCAATGTTGCCACAGAGGTACATCGTTGCTATAGCCTCATTTCTCATAATATTGAATATTGATGTACTTGCATTTTAAACAGATATTTCAAGTGGCACCTTCTCTTCACGTGGTTAAGATTAATAAGGCAAAAGGTGATACATTGGAGTTCCTTAAGGTATCTTTGTCTCTCAATTGTCATTGAATTGATTTCTATAGTATCTCCTACATTTTAAATATAATTCTTCTGTTGTGAACTTTTGAAACCTTTATGACAACCACATAATCAAACTAAACTTGAATTTATGACAACCATTTTACCTTCTATTGTCTCTTTTCTGTATCTTTAGAAATAGTAATTCTGAAATGTAATCTTAGTGAAATAATATTTGTAATCTTCGACACCATGTAACCTGAGTGCTGATCAAACCATAACAAGAAGTTTTTGCTTAATAACATTCACAATGGTGTGGTTTTTAACACCCTTGTGTTCCTTCTAATTCTAATTGAAAATAATTTGCCTGTTTGACACTATGCAGTTCTACAACAAGCTTTCAACACGCTTGGAGGATCTTGTTTGGAAAACTGAAGATGACATGGACGATGCAAAGTGAAATTGATGTAACCAACAATGTTGTTTCTTGGTGTATAGCAATGTCGTAATATGTTCCATCGTCATCAGATTGTTGTCCACATTAACTTTGGTAGGTTTGGTTGGGCATATAGCAATGTTTTCCTTGTTGGAAAATCGAGTTTATGTCAATACTCTTCTAATGTTGAACTAAGTTCATTATACAATAAATATGGAAGACATTGTATATCTCCATTTTGTTAGTAACGATCTATTTCCCATTTATTGCTATTATAATTAGATAACATCGTTGTGCATATTACAACAACTGAGAACATACTCTTGAGAGAAAGATGCCAACAAAACAATATCAAAGTAAAAAAGATATTAAGAAAAACAATATTATATACAGAAAAAAAAATGAAAAAGAACATCAACATAAGTTATTTATAGAAAAAACTGAGTCAGTGCAGTTAGTTGTCAGTTGCATAAAGACTATTAATAAGGGAAGTAGTTAGTAGTTGGGTGGAAAAATATAATTGCATAGTTTTGTAAGGACTACAAACCCTTGCGGGGTATATAGTGGGAACCAGAATAACATATATGTTTTTTCCTAGAATTGATTCTAAACTAACAAATAACAAAATAATATCATTAAAGTTAATAGTATTTTAAACTAGAAAATTCAAATGCCTAGACTCTCGGACTTCCTATTTATAACTACATGAACTTTATATTATATATATCTAGTTGTGTTGTTTGGACTTCTATACTATGAAGTAGAGTGACAATTTGACATTTCTTACATGGTTTGATCCTAATTCATGTTCATGACTCTTTTTTAGAAGTAATAATTTGTTAAACAAATAATAACTAGTTTTTTTCTCACTTTTTTGTACCAATTTAATTTTCTTTTATTAATATACGTCTTTAAATCTTATTTTAAGCAATTAAATTAATTTTTTTATTGATAATTTTATATATTGTATTAAACGATTTCTTGATCTTTAATTACTCAATGTTAATAAACTTATAATTAATAATAAATAGTAAAGAATGATTTTCAATAAAACTTAAAATCTGGTAAAAAAGAAGACTCGTATTTATAGTTGTACCCACATATCCATTATAACATATACTTCTCACAAAAGTCGTTTCTCTTCTTTTTCTCTTTTTTTCATGTTTGTTTTTCTCTTTTCCAAAGTTACTTTCAATTGGGTGCCTCTTCTATTTCTCTCTCAAGCAATTCCTTCTTAGTTCTCTCTCTTAAATCTTAAGATCAATTTTTGAATTTTTTACAAATCGTACTAGATAAAACATAATATAAAATATTTTTTTTATCTAATTATAATATATTTTAGAGTTTATTTTTATTCTATAATCTTTTATTTTTAACATTTTTGATATATTTATGAATAATTCACAATTTATATTGGTCTTATTAATTAAATCTCTTAATTTTTTTCATTTTAGTTACTCCCCTTTAAATTTTATTTTGATTGATTTAGTGATAAATGTGTAAGCGCCTAGATCACTGGGAATAATTCATTTTTGTTATTGTTTCAACTTTAAGTAATCCTCAAATAACGAAAATCATTTAAAACTTTATTCTAATTTAGATACTATTGCAACTAATTTAGATACATTTTTTTTACAAAGACTACATTTTGTTAGAGAATATGTAGGAAGTGATAACTTGAGTTTTCTTTTTTTACAAAAATTAACAATTAATAAAATCATTAAATATTTGATGTGGTCGTACGGTGATATATGAGAAATATACCTAAAGTTTTATTTCATACATAAAAATTGTTATAGATAAGTATAATATAAAAAATATAAAAGTGTATATTTTGTTTAATATATGAAAAGTCAAAAAGTATGAAATGTTATTATATATTTTATTTAATAACATAATAATAATAATAAGTATAATATAAAAATATTGATTTAAATGTAATAAAATTATAACATATTAAACTATATAATAAAATATATAATTTTATATGTATGTATAAATGATATTGTTTTTAAAAGTTAATTAAAATTTTGTAGTGGGGTTACCTTAATTTTGACTCTAACCTACTTGAGAGGAGGTTGAAGTTTTTTT
This sequence comes from Vigna angularis, assembly GCF_016808095.1. Classification (NCBI taxonomy): domain Eukaryota; kingdom Viridiplantae; phylum Streptophyta; class Magnoliopsida; order Fabales; family Fabaceae; genus Vigna; species Vigna angularis. The sequence goes on along the minus strand of NC_068975.1, from coordinate 10,715,103 downwards.
TTTGACCTTCACTTTTGGAGTTTTCTAGAAAGGGGTTTTTTCAATAGTGAATTAAGACTAACTCATGTTCCAGGATCAAGTTGACAACTCGAGTGTTAAGTTTTGCAGGTTTCTAAATATAAGCTTTGTTGGAATGTAACCTTTTTCTTTTTTATTTCCCCATTACCTTAAGTTGGAAGGAATCTTCCACTATTTTTTTGTTTGTCACTCTAATATTGGGCCAATCTTTCCTTATTTTTGGGTATTTTTAATCCAGAGAAATATTATATTGATTGTGAGATTAGGCCCCTACCAAGTTGGATTGACAATTTAAATTGATTGTTAGTTCTGTTCGGAGTTGAGTTGGAATGTTGATTTTAAATCGATCACTACATCATCCCTACTCAAGCTGGATTGTTGAATTTAAATTAATTGTTTGTTCAGTTTCCAATCAAGCTGGAGTGTCAAGTTTAAATTGATAGTTAGATCAACCCTAGACGAGTTGGAGTGTCAAGTTTAAATTAATCAGTAGATCTATGCCTAGTCGATTTGGAGTGTTGAGTTTAAACTAATCATTTAATAAGCTCCTAGTCAAGCTAGAATATTAAGTTTAAATTGATTATCGAGTCAATCCACAACCAAACTAGATTATCGAGTTTAAACTGATCATTAAATCAGCTCTCAATTGAGATAGAGTGTCAAAATTTAAATTGATCGATAAATCAATTCAAATTACGTTAGAGTGTCAAATTTAAACTAATAAATCGACTCCCAATTAAGTTGGATGTCCATGTAAAATTTTGTAACTAAGACAAAGTTTATAACCAAGTCAAATTTTTTATCTACGTCAAATTTTGTAACGAATTCAAATTATGTAACTAATTTGAATTTATAATTGAGTCAAAATTTGTAACCTAATCAAATTTTATAACAAAAGTTTGGATTTTGTAATCCAATCCGATGTTATAATGAGTCCGACTTTAAAATTAAGTCAAAATTTATAACCGAATCAAAATTTGTAGAAAGTTTATCTTAATATTTCTAAGATCAGCTTTCACTCTCTGGGTGCCACTTTGCAATGTATGAGATCTTGCAAAACTAATTTAAAGTTAAAGATGATTTTTGATTAAAGCTATAAAATCCATGTTAGAAATAAAAATATACAAAACTTATTTATATATATATAAAATAAACTTAATAAAAGTTGGTTAAAAAAACTAAATTCGTACCCTTTTAAAGTTAAAAAACTAAATTGACCAAAATTTAAAAGAGAAACTAATTTTAATTTTTACTAAAAGTTAGAAGATAAATACATATTTCAAAAAATATATATGTATTAGAAATATTTTATGTAAATAACTTTCGTATATAAAACATTACCACTTTTAAAATAAATAGAAAATGTTGTGTATTAAATATCGCTATTTAATGCTCAAGCTAGTTAAAAATAAAATTATATTAAATATATTAGTATTCAAAATTCTTAAAATATTGTATGTTATAATTATTAATAGATAATCATGTAAATATAATAATGAGGTATGGATTATATAAGGGTTTAGAAAATGATAGTTTAGAATTGATAGTATTTTTAAAATAATGAGAATAAATTATTTTAATATTTAAATGTTTCGGTATAAATAGAAATAATTACCGCTGAGCAATAATTACCGCTGAGCGCCATTTTAATGGGTCTTGGGCCACTTTTTTTGTAATCTTTATGAGTCTATATAAGGTTTTAGTCGATCTAGGGTTAGTATCTTTTGGTAGAACGTAGCAAAATCACACTTTCTTCACCCCTTGAAGGAGGATTTTGGATGCTCAAGCTCCACTCTTCAAATTCTAGGGTTCTATCTTTCATTCTTTCATTATTTTTCATCTAGTTTCACTATGATTATAGTGAACTAAACCTTCATTGTTGTTGGAGAATCAATGTAATCCTTTGAAACTCTCATGTATTGAATTGGTGCTTTAATCCATATGTTTTCTTTCATTAATTGTTAGGGTTTTTCTTTTATACTCTATGCATGCTTTGTTTAACTTCTTCAAGTGCATGATCATTGATTTTATTTGTATGGACACAAATAGATAAATCTAGACATGAAGAAATTCTCCCAAAAGTAATATTGACTAGACATAGGGATAGGAGGATTGGTTGCCTTTAAGCTGCGGTGCGAATGTAATGCATGAATAATTGCTAGGGAGACAAGACATTGTATACTAGTGATTAGGAGTAGGCTTTCTTCACCAAGACATTGGGTTTAAGGTAAATTAGAAAGTGGCATTAACATTAATGAAGAAGATGAATTCTTGAATACATGAGAGTGGATAGGATGAATTGAAAACTCCCAACAACATTATCATTCTATGTATTTCAATCATGTTTTGCTTCTTTTGTTCAATTGATCAATACATGCATTCATATTTACTTCTTAGTATTTGCATTTAAATCTACAAGAATACATTCACAAGTCTAATTTAATCAACAAATCACATGACTATTTAGGCCGTGAGTCCTTTGGGAAACGATACTTGGTCTTACCATTTATTATTACTGGATACGATTCGGTTACACTTGCCGAGGGTTAATAAGTTTTTGGCGTCGTTGCTGGGGACTCGTGGTTTAACTATTCTATTTGAGTGATTATTGATTAACTTTGACTTGATTTTTTTTTATTTTTTATTTTTTATTTTTTATTTTTATCTTTTTGTTTATCTTTTTTATCTGTTTATCTGTTTATCTTTTTGTTTTTATTTTTTTTATCTTTCTATCTTTTTAGTTTATCTTTTCTATCTTTTTGTGCTAACAATTGTTTCTAGGGTTTTGTGTTCTTGGTATGCAGGATACAATTAGGACTAGGAGCAAGAAAACTTTGAAACCTCTTCTTGAAGGATTGGACGAAAGTACAAGGAGAAGGATGATCCAAACTTCTAGAGAACTATTTCCTTCTCCGGAAACACTTCTACAACCCTCACCACAAAGATCCACTACAAGAATAATTGATATTACCGACGGTCGTAACTCATCGGTAATGTATAAAATCCGTCGGTAATTATCGTTTACCGACGGCTTACCGACAGTCAAAATGTCGTCGGTAAAACCGTTGTCGGTAACCTTTATCGACAGCCTTTTCAACCGTCGGTAATTACCGAAGGCTTGTGACCTTCGGGAAATCCGCCGGTAATTACCGCGATCTTGTTCATCTTCTTCATCTTCCTTCCTACCTTTGTGTCATTTTTTTTTTCGTTTCCACGAACTCCGCCACCGAAAAAGCATCACACCAATAACAAACTCATTTCCAAACAATCAAACAACCAATTTATTTTCAATAGTTAAAATCATAGAGAATCATAGAGAGTTTCTCTGTAATTCTCATATTTGTAAGAGAAAGAAGATGTTATTAGGACCGGTGATGTTCCTAATCGCACAGATCAACTTTGCAATGGCTCGCCGGAAAAGTTGAGCTCGCGGAAAAGTTGAGCTTGTTGGAAAGACGGAAAAGTGGAATATGGTGGGTTGCAACAGTGGCGAGCCCGCGATGGTGAAGAGCAACGGTGATGAGACTACGTGACAGTAAGCAAAAATTAGAAGGAGAAATGAGTAGTGGTGGCAAGAAGTTCCGGTGACCAAACATTAGAGGGTGGCACTACCGGTGGGAAGAAGTTGTACACTAAGATGGAGAGAAATGTGAAGGAGAAAAAAGTGTGATGTTTGCCACATATATTGGCACTAGAGGCGAAATTCGGGCTGGAAAATTCCTGTTCTTTTTACCGACGGCCATAAGCCTTCGGTAAATTCGTCGGTAACGTCGCTAAGTGAAATAAGGGGCGGGAAAATTCCCGCTCTTTTTACCGACGGCCAAAAGCCTTCGATAAATCCCTTGGTAAGTGACATACACATTAACGACGACCAAAAGCCTTCGGCAAATCCGTCAGTAATGTGCATTTCACTTACCGACGGATATACCGAAGGCTTTGGGCCATCAGTAAAAAAAATAAAAAAAACCGTCGGTAAATCCATCGGAAATTGAAATATATCGACGAATATATATTTGTCGGTAAAAATTCGTCGGTAATATTAATAATTTTTGTAGTGGTCTAACCAGAGTACTGAAGAGATGGCTGAAGAGAACAATGTTGTTATACGTACTCTGGCAGATTACATCACTGTTGTTGGCCCTCATCACTTTAATAACATTGGTAGGCCGAGGGTCAATGCTGCAAACACGGAAGTGAAACCGGCGTTGATACAATTGGTCAAGAGCAACCAATTTAATGGGCTATCACATGAAAGTCCATATGAGCATCTCACCACATTCAACGAGATTTGCAACAATGTAAAGATCAATGGTGTGTCGGATGAACCAATAAAGCTTAGTTTGTTTCCTTTCCCATTGGGAGGCAATGCTAAGTTATGGTTGAATTCTTTTCCAGAGGCAACAATAGTCATTCTTTTCCTTGGAGGTCTTGGTTCACAAACCAAGTTGATGCTAGATGCCTCAGCTAGAGGTAATATTAAATGCAAGACTCCAAAGGAAGCCACTGAATTGATTGACAACATGGCTACAAATGATAATGAGATGCATAATGAGAGAGGAGCTCCTATTCAACAAAAGGGAGTTCTACAATTGCAATCAAATGATGCCTTGCTTGCGCGAAACAAAATTATAACTCAACAGTTGGAGAATTTGACAAAGACACTTGCTCAGTTGCCAAAGGAGCTAAAGAATGTTGCACATGTTCAACAACAACTTTGTGAACTGCGTGGTGGTGACCATATCAATGGTCAATGCACTTTTCCAGTGGAGGCCTCAGAAGATGTAAATTTCATGGCCAATCAATTTCCATACTGCTAAGGGAATTACAACCAAGGGTGGAAACCACACCCAAGCATGGGTCAAGGTCAGAATGGACAAGCTGGACAATCAGGACAGTTCAATAGACCACAACAACAACCATCAATATGGCAACAAGTATCTACATTAAATGAGAAGTCATCAATGCTTGAAGAAACTCTTCAACAATTTATTCAGGTGACCATCTCCAATCATAAAAGCACTGAAGCTGCAATTAGAAATTGGAGATACAGATGGGTCAAATAGCTAAGGATTTGAAGCTTCATATTCAAGGAAAGTCAAAAAGGTGGACCGAAAACAACTGATGAGTTGGTGTGATGAAAGAAAGAGGACACCAACAGTGAAGATGGAACTTGAGCTTATTGGGTCTAGCTAATGACGTTAAAAGAATGCTTATTGGGAGGCACCCCAGTTATTTGAGAACATTAATTTCTTTGATTTTGGTTATGTAATTTTATAAACTTTGGGACATTGATTTTTGTTGTGTGAGATTTTATGGTATAGCATCTACTGATGGATGTTAGGTGGTTGAGTATCTATTGAAGGATACTAGGTTTATTTACACCTACTGATGGGTGTTGGTAAGAAAGATTTGCACGTACTGAAGGGTGCTGGAGGATTTTGGGTCAGGCTCGTGACGTTAAACAAGCGCTACTTGGGAGGCAACCCAATTGATTTACTTTATTTTTGTTTGTTTTTTTTTATTCTACTGTAGATGCATTATAGGGATGGAATGTATGAGTGATGTGAGAACATAAGTGCATGAGGTGAGTGAGAGGCATGGTTATAAGACACCTAGGGCAAGCTAGGAAGAAGAAGCAGAAATTTCCGCTGAGCGCGAATACTACAAAGTTGGGTGGACTGGTTTGGTTCAATTGGGCTTAGTGGGATTAGGCCCATTTGGGTATTTTTATACCCTAGGGCGCGACTTTGCTTCTATTTTCATATCTCCCTCTTCCCATACACACTCAAGCACTCTCCAAAGAGTTATCCTCACTTTTCCCTTCTTCCCCTTCACAAAACCTCTTTTCCACTCACTTTTGCACCAAGTTTTAATTCAAGTTTGGGGTTTGGTGAGAGCATTGCTGTTGGGGGCTGATTTCTTCACATTCCTAGAGCATTTTTTCGCTCATTTAGCATCTCCACCCAAGTAAGTACAAGCATTTTCTATTCTAGGTTTTTGAAAGCATAAATTGGTTTGGACATGGTTGTCTAAGCATAATTCTTGAGGGATTTTGATTTTTATGCATGATTAGATGAATTAACTGCTGTTTGGACCGATTAAACTGCTTGATTTGGGTCTGGAACTAGGAAGAATGTAGGTGGGTGGAGATTAGGAGCATTTTTGCAAGATTTTGACAAATCTGTAGAATCGCCGCTCAGCAGAAATTTTCCCTGAGCGCGATTCTGGCAGAGTTGTTTTTGTGCTTTTTTTGGCTGCTGGCTTGCTGTATAAGTTGTTGTTTACCCCTCGGCAAGTATAACCGAATTGTATCAAGTAATAATCTTAGTAAGACCAAGTATCGTTTCCCAAGATACTCAAGGCCTAGACAGTTATGTGATTTATGGATTAATTAAGACTTGTGAACAAATTGTTGTAAGTTTCAAATGCAAAAGACTGAAAAGTAAATATGTATGCATGTGATGATCAATGCAAAAAGAAACAAAACACATGAATTGAAATTTATGGATGAATATGTTGTTGGGGTTTATCAATTTCATCTTATCCACTCTCTTGTATTTAGGAATTCATCATTCTTTTCATTAATGTTAATGCCACTTTCTAAATTACTTTAAACCCGATGTCTCGGTGAAGAAAGCCTAATCATAATCACTAGTTTACAATGTATTGTCTCCCTAGCAATTAATCATGCATTATAGTGAACATAAGCTTAAAGGCAACCAACTATCATACTCCTATGTCTAGGTTGGTAATATACTATTGGGGAGAGATTCCCCAGATCTAGATTTCCCCGTATGTGTCCATATCGACAAAACCAATAATCATGACATCAAATGAGTTAAACAATGCATGCTTTGAGCAAAGAGGAATAACCCTACCTATTAATGAAAGAGAGCATGTATCATAAAAATGATCTTGAAGAACAAATTCCATACAAGAGAGTTTCTAAGGATTTACATTGATTCCCCAACAACAAAATAAGTTTAGTTCACCATATTCATGGTGAAAATAGATGAAATACAATGGAAAAGTGAAGGATAGAACCCTAGAAAGTTGAGAAAGGAGATATTCACTCAACTAGATAAAGTGTTTCACTCAAACACACAAGTGTATAGGAGATATTCACTCATTCACTTTACTATCACAATGTCACATGGATCAACTTTGCCTTTCATTTAACCATAATAAAAAACATTTACAAGTAAACATCATCACAAGGACTTTTCAATGGCTTATAATGTGGCTGGGCTAACAATAACAATTGGTTTTTCTGGATCACAAAACCCTTGAGTTGAGAGAATCATCTAAAAACAACCATTCTTAATCATTCCTAACTTTCTTTTGCATTGAGCTTTTCTTTTCTTTTTCTTCTGCTTTTCACATGCTTAACTTTTAGCTCAATGCTTTTCGTTTTCCCTTTCTAAACTTCCCAACAACCCCAAAGTTGAACATTTATCAATACCACAAGATATTATCAACTCAACTCAAGGTAAGCTTTTCAGAAAGGGTTTTCAAATCATGTTCAAGGCTAAGGGTTCAAAGGATAGAACACATAGTGCTCTCTTTTAGTGGGCTAAATTCATGCATTTGGCTAACAAAAGGGTTACCAAAAAATGGCCTTGATGATATGATGCAAACAAGCAAGTGATTCAATCATAGAAAACCTGGGCAAAGTCATTCATGCTTTCAAAGTAATAGTATTCAATCATAAAAACTCTGGAGCTCAAAACCTCACAAATAGGCTCATTCTCATTCCACATACGCATCCTGCTTAGCATCATAATCCCAATCATAACATCATTCATTTCTTCACAAGGCTTATGAACCACCTGTATAAGCATATAATGTGCACATTCTCAATCATCAATCAAGATCCAAACATCATCAAGCAATACTCATCATGCAATAAGTCATAAGCAAACCATCATAACAGAAAAAGTTCAAATTGAGTACATCAACCCTATTCTAAAAACATAAGCAAATAAGTTCAATATTACAAAACAAAAGATAAGAAAAATATCCTGCTCTAGTGCTGATAGCATTCATCAATAAATGCTATCTCATCTCTTCCTCAATCTGTGCTATCATTTGTACCTTCCTCCTCTTCCTCATCTTCTGCATCCTCAAATGCGTCGTCATCATCATCTTCATCTTCCTCCATGGCTGAAGCTTCAACTGCTCCAGCTCTACTGCCCTGAGTATTCCCCTCTGGCCAAGCCACCACGTTATGGAACTCATCCATAGTCCACCTGTGTACTGGGGCTGTATCAGACATCCAAATAATCATCTCAGCAGTGGCCACCTGCCCTTTGTGGATGGACTGCATCTGTGCTTCTAGAAGAGACATGTACATGTCCCTCATCTGTGGATGGCTCTCTACAGATGCCTGACTCTGGGTTGGTCCTCTTCCTCTACGAGGACGGTGTGGTGGAACTGGCTGAGCTGCCTCCTCACCTCCACAGTACTACCTATAATAAGCCTCATCAATGGCTTTCCTCGACCTCTCAAATGGTGGAGCAGAAGTATCTACCCCAGCTATCTTGCACAAGTGAGTGATCAAGGAAGGATGTCCTAATGGTGCCTTGCTATTCATCGTGTTGGCACATACCTGTATTTCATTGGCTATCACCTGACCAATGTTAATGCTCATATTTCTGAGCACACAGTAGAGAAAAAGTGCCCTGCTGATAGTGATGTCTGAAACATGAGAGCACGACCGAATGTTGGCATGAGAGAATGCCATCCAATATTTTGCAAGAGGAGCCAAATCAGTCCTCCTAATGTTTACCACTGCATCATTTCTGTTTCTCTGGAAGTGTCCTCCGGGTACACATAAAACACTCTACACATCATTAAAATCAGTGCCTTCCTCCATACAAAGAGCAAACTAACACTGCTCACCAGCCCATGCTGGTGAGCAGTGTACCCAAGAAGTTGTTGATAGAATCAGGATCATACTTAATAGCGTGGTGTCTAACGTAGCTTAGGTAATCCTCAGCCGGATAGTCACCCAACTTCCTTGTGTTGATATAAAATTCTTTCACCATAGATATATTGGCTGGTGCAGGGTTTGTGGCCAATCTCCTCCAGTTTCTTCCCATCAGTTGCTCTCCAAATTGAGGAGCCAAGTTTGGTATCATTCCGGCTTTCCCCTCCATCAAGAGTCTCCTATCTTGAACAATCTTAAAATGCTTCTCATGTTTGCGAGATAGGAATCTACTAGAATGAGGTTGTTTAGGTTCCTTGTCTTTCCTCTTGGAAACTGTGGTCTTTAATCTTTTGCCTGAAGAGCATGCCATCCCTACATCAAACACAAATTATAAAACCACAAAACATGTTGTTAATCATTAGTAAACCATAAACAACAGCCAAAATCCATGCTAAACCACCGCTGAGGGTCAAAAGAATCCCTCAGTGCAACTAGTGCACCAAGCGAGCAAGAAAAAAAAGACAAAAACCAAGTATGACAGAATCGCGCTCAGGGGAAATTTCTACTGAGCGGCGATTCTGCAGATTTTAAAAAATTTCATTTTTACACTTCCTAACTCCACCCACATGCAATTTTCATATTTCCAGACCAAAATCAAGCATTTCAATCGGTTCAATCATCAATTAATTCACCAAATCACGCATAAAACTCAAAATCCCTAAAAAAATCATGATTTGAACATTCATAATCATACCAATTCATGCTTTAAAAAACCCTAGAATGAAAAATGCTTGACTTACTTGGGTGGAGATGCTAGATGAGTATAGAATGCTCTAAGAATGTGAAGAATTTAGCCCCAACAAGAATTCTCTCTCCAAACCCCAAACTTGTGTGAAAAACTAGTGAGAAGGTGAATGGAAAAGAGATTTTGTAAGGAGGGAAGAGGGGAAAGATGTAGAGAACTCTTAGAAAAGTGTTTAAAAGTGTGTGAGAGGAAAAAAATCTGAAAATGAAACCAAAATCGCACCCTAGGGTATAAAAATACCTTAATGGGCTTGGGTCCCGCTACGGGCAACCCGTTAAAATCATTCTGCAGTATTACCGCTCAGCGGAAATTTCCGCTGAGCGGCTCTTGCGTGAGATGTTTTCTTTCTTCCTAGCTTACCCTAGGTGCCTTCCACTCATGCCTTTCACTCACTCCATGCATTTAAGTTCTCAGATAACTCATACATTCAGTCCCTACCATACAACTAAAGCAAAATCAAAATAAACAATAAAGGCAAAGTAAATCAACTGAGTTGCCTCCCAAGTAGCGCTTGTTTAACATCACGAGCCTGACCCAAAATCCACCAACACCCATCAGTAGGTGCAATTTTACCTTACCAACACCCATCAGTAAGTGTAACAAACCTATTAATAAACCTAGTATCCTTCAGTAGATACTTAACCATCTAGCATCCATCAGTAGATGCTAACCCAAAAAGTTTCAACATAAAAGTAATGTCCAAAGTTTAAAAATTACAACCAACATTAAATAAACTAATGTTCTTAAATTACTGGGGTGCCTACCAGAAAAGCGCTCTTTTAACGTCACTAGTTTGACCCAGTAAAGCTCACATTCCATCTTTAGTGTTGGTGTCTATCTTTCTATCATCACACCAACTCATTAGCTGCTTCTGGTCCAGCTCTTTGACTCTTCTTGAATGTGGAGACTCAATTTCTATCACTCCATCCTCTTTGACCGCTTTGTAATCATTTGTCTCCTCTTCTCTATGTCTTTTCTTTGTGGAGACTTGTTCCATGGGCTTTGTATAATCTGCAATTTGTTGCAATATCTCCTTCAAAAGTAAATCACCTTCCAATTGTTTGAATATTTCTATAAAATGCCCAAATTGTCTCTCTTTCTCTAATCTCTCATAATCTATTGGAAAAGGAACAATATCTTCAACTTTTATCTCTTCTATTTCTTCTTTCTCTTTTCTCTCTACTCTCTTTTCTTTTCTCTCTTCTTTTCTCTCTACTCTCTTCTTTTGCCTATTTTCTCTCTAACTCAACTTTTTCAGCACTCACTAAAACTTTACACTCTTCTCTAGGATTAACCTCAGTATTAGCCCCAAAACTCTTATTAGGCCTTTCTTCCAACTTCTTAGTTAGTTGTCTGATTTGCATCTCCATATTTCTAAGGGATGCTTGAGTGCTGTTATGATTGGAGATGGTTACCTGCATAAACTAATGAAGAGTTTCTTCCAATTTTGTATGTTTTTCAGTGAGTGTAGACATCTGTTGCCATAATGATGGTTGTTGCTATGGCCTATTAAATTGTCTTGATTTCCCAACTTGTCCAGATTGTACCTGACCTAGACCCATGCTTGGGTGAGGTTTCCACCCTTGGTTGAAATTACCTTGGCGGTATGGAAATTGATTATTCATGAAATTTACATCTTCTAGGGCCTCCACTGGAAAAGCACATTGACCATTGATATGGTCACCACCACATAGTTCACACATCTGTTGTTGAACTTGAGCAACATTTTTTAATTCCTTCGGTAAATGAGCAAGCGTCTTTGTTAGATTCTCCAACTGTTGAGTTATAATCTTATTCTGAGCAAGCAAGGCATCATTTGACTGCAATTGTAGAACCCCTTTCTGTTGATCAGAGGCTCCTCTTTCACTATGCATTTCATTGTCATTAGCAGCCATGTTCTCTATCAATTCTGTTGCTTCCTCTGGTGTCTTACATTTAATATTACCTCCAGCTGAGGCATCTAACATCAACTTAGTTTGTGAACCAAGACCTCCAAGGAAAAGTAGAACTACTGCTGCTTCTTCAAAACCGTGCATGGGAGTCTTTCTCAATAAGCTTTTGTACCTGTCCCATGCTTGACCTAATGTCTCCTCCATGCCTTGTCTGAAAGAAGAGATCTCTTGCTTCCCTTTGTTGACTTTAGATTATGGGAAGTATTTGTTCAAGAACTTTGCAACCACAGCTTCCCATTCTGTAAAACTACCTTCTGGAAAAGAATTTAACCATAGCTTAGCATTGCCTCCCAATAAGAAAGGAAACAAGCTAAGCTTGATTACTTCATCCGGCACTCCATTTATCTTCACGGTGTTACAGACTTCATTGAAGGTGGTGAGATGTTCATACGGGCTTTCATGTGATAGCCCATTAAACTGATTGTTTTTCACTAACTGTATCAACGCCGGTTTCACCTCTATGTTTGCAGCATTGACCCTCGGCCTTGCTATACTGTTAAAATGTTGAGGGCCAACCATAGTGGTGTAATATGCAAGAGTCCGTCTACCATTATTCTCCTCTGCCATATTTTCAGTGTTATGGTAAGACCTTGATGGTGAAGGTTGTAAGAGTGTCTCAGGAGAAGGAAAAAGTTCTCTTGATGTACGAATTCTTCTCCTCCGTCTACTCTCGTCCAAGCCTTCAAGAGCCTTCAAGAAGAGGTTCATAAATCTTCTTGCTTCTAGTCCTAATATTTCCCTGCATACACAAGGAAACAAAACCCTAGAAACAATTGTTAGCACAAAAAGATAGAAAAGAGAAGAAATAATCAACATATATAATTGAAAAGATAAGAAGATAGGAGATAAAAACAGAAAACAGAAAAATAAAAACCGAAAAACAGAAAAATAAAAACAGAAAATAAAAATTCAAAACAAGTCAAAAGTAATCAAAAATCACACAAATAGACTAGTTAAACCATGAGTCCCCGGCAGCGGCGCCAAAAACTTGTTTACCCCTCGGCAAGTGTAACTGAATCGTATCAAGTAATAATCCTGGTAAGACCAAGTATCGTTTCCCAAAGGACTCAAGGCCTAGACAATTTTGTGATTTATGGATTAATTAAGACTTGTGAACAAATTGTTGTAAGTTTCAAATGCAAAAGACTAAAAAGTAAATATGTATGCATGTGATGATCAATGACAAAAAGAAATAAAACACGTGAATTGAAATATATGGATGAATATGTTGTTGGGGTTTATCAATTTCATCCTATCCACTCTCTTGTATTTAGGAATTCATCATTCTTTTCATTAATGTTAATGCCACTTTCTAAATTACTTTAAACCCGATGTCTCGGTGAAGAAAGCCTAATCATAATCACTAGTTTACAATGTCTTGTCTCCCTAGCAATTAATCATGCATTATAGTGAACAAAAGCTTAAAGGCAACCAACTATCATACTCCTATGTCTAGGTTGGTAATATACTGTTGGGAAAGATTCCCCAGATCTAGATTTCCCCGTATGTGTCCATATCGACAAAACCAATAATCATGACATCGAATGAGTTAAACAATGCATGCTTTGAGCAAAGAGGAAAAACCCTACCTATTAATGAAAGAAAGCATGTATCATAAAAATGATCTTGAAGAACAAATTCCATACAAGAGAGTTGCTAAGGATTTACATTGATTCCCCAACAACAAAATAAGTTTAGTTCACCATATTCATTGTGAAACTAGATGAAATACAATGGAAAAGTGAAGGATAGAACCCTAGAAAGTTGAGAAAGGAGCCTTAGCATCCAAAATCCTCCTCCAAGAGGTGAAAGAGTGTGTTTTAGCTTCGTCCCAGCCACAAATGACTGACCTAGGTTAAGTAAAACTTTATATAATATTCTAAAAAATATAGAAAAGTAGGCCCAAGCCCAGAAAAGTGCCCCTCAGCCGTAAATACCGCTCAGCGGTAATAGCACGTGACTACTTCTTCCCCTTAGCGGCTTTTCTCCCCTCAGCAATGCCAATGGGTCTTTGAGAGTGCCGCTCAGCGCAAATTATCGTTGAGCGGTACTGGCGGTTTCTCTTCTTTTGCACTTTTTGTGTCCTTTTTTGATTCCATCTCTATCCCTTTTCACTTCTTTCATCAATTTCATCTAAAAACCTGCAAAAACAAGGAACTCAAGCATAAAACCTGTCCAACTCTGTTATTTCCAACAATTCAACAAAATCATGAGTTCAAGGTAATTTCTAAGTCATAAAGGTTGTAATTGAAGTCAATTTTAAGTATAAAAATAATAGTTTTTCAACTGTTATCAGTTGCGCTGAGGGGTTTTGATTGCCCTTAGCGGTGATAGGACTGATCTTAGGGTTTTGTTTGTGGTTTACTAATGCTTAACAATATGTCTTGTGGTTTTGTGAATTGTGTTTGATGTAGGGATGACCTCCTCATTGGGCAAGAGAATCAAGACTATAGGATCCAAGAGGAAGGATAAGGAGCCAGACGCTCCTATGCCAACAAGTTCCTATCCCGCAATCATGAGCGCCACTTTAAAGTTGTCCAAGATAGAAGGCTACTAATGGAAAGGAAGGCTAGATTGATACCTTACTTTACTCCACAATTTGGGGAGCAACTAGAGAACAGGAACTACGGGAGGCTAACTACTTACCCTACACAAGCTAACATAGCAGTGGTGAAAGAATTTTACACCAACGCAATAAGGTTGGGTGATCATCCTGGTCAGGATTATCTGACCTATGTTAGAGGACCCGCCATTCAGTATGACCCTGATTCCAATAATAGATTTTTAAATACTGAATGGGCTGGTGAGCAGTGTCAGTTTGAACTCAATATGGAAGAAGGAGCAGACTTTGGTGATGTGGAAAGTGTGCTATGTGTGCCTGGTGGACACTTTCAGAGAAAGAGGAATGGTGCTGTAGTGAACATCAGGAGAGTTGATCTGACTCCTTTAGCAAAGTATTGGATGACATTTTCTCATGCCAACATCCAGCCATGCTCACATGTCTCAGACATAACTGTCAGCAGGGTGCTTCTTTTGTACTGTGTGCTAAGAGGGATGAGCATTAACATTGGCTTGGTCATAGCTAATGAGATACAAGTGTGTGTCAACACTATGAATAACAAAGCACCTTTGGCGCATCCCTCTTTGATTAGACACTTATGTGAGCTAGTTGGGATGAATATCTCTGCTGCACCATTTAAGAGGCCTAGGAAAGATATTGATGAGGCCTATTACAGACAGTATTGTGGAGGTGATGAGGCAGCTCATCCAGTACCACCACGCCGTCCTTGTAGAGGAAGAGGACCACCACAGGGCCAGGCATCTGCAGAGCCTCAAGAGGCAAAGCCATTTCAGATGAGGGACATGTATATGTCTCTTATAGATGCTAGGATGCTGTCCATCCACAAAGGGCAGGTGGCCACAACAGAGATGATTATTGGGATGTATGATACAACCTCAACACATAGGTGGACCATGGATGAGATTCATAACATGATAGCATGGCCAGAAGACCAAGCTTAGGGTAGCAGAGCTGGAGCAACTGAAGCTTCAATTATGGATGATGAGGATGTTTTTGAAGATGCTGAGGATGATGAAGAGGAGGAAGATTCAGATGATAGCATGGGTTGATGAGGAGCTGAGATAGCATCTACAGATGGATGCTATCACCTCTAGAGCAGGATTTGTTATCTTTTGTTTTGTATTGTTGAACTTATTTGCTTCTGTTTTTAGAATAGGGTGTGATGTACTCAGTTTGAAACTTTATCTGCTATGATGGTTTGCTTGTGACTTATGCATGATGAATAATGCTTGATGATGCTTGGATATTGATTGATGTTGAGATTGTGCACATTATATGTTGATATATAGGTGGTGGTTCATGAGGTATATGAACAAATGCATGATATTGTGATTGTGATTATGATGCTAAGTAGGATGTGTATGTGGAATGTTGAATGAGCCTATATGTGAGGTTTTGAACTCTAGAGTTTTTGTGAATGAATGCTATTACATTGAAAGCATGAATGACTTTGCCCAGGTTTCTATGATTGAATCACTTGCTTGTATGTATCATATGATCAAGGCCATCTGTTGTTACCCTTTATTAGACAAATGATTTTAGCCCAATAAAAGAGAGCACAATGTGTTCTATCCTTTGAACCCTTAGCTTTGAACATGATGGAAAACCCTTTTTGAAAAGGTTTACCTAGAGTTGAGTTGAAGATATCTTGTGGTATTTATAAATGTTCAAGTTTGGGGTTGTTGGGTAGTTTAAAAAGGGGAATATGAAAAGCATTGAGCTAAGTATGTGAAAAGTAAAAATGAAAAGGAAAGAAAAGAAAAAAGAGAAAGGCTCAATGCAAAAGAAAGTTGGGAAGAAGGAAGAATGGTTGTGCTTAGATGATTCACTTAACTCAAGGATTTTGTGATATAGAAAAACCAATTTTCTTGTTAGCCTAGCCACATTATAAGCCATAGAAAATTCCTTATGATGATACTTACTTGTGAATGTGTTTGATTATGGTTAAATGAAAGGCAAAGTTAATTCATGTGACATTGTGATAGTGGAGTGAAGGAGTGACCTCTTATACACTTGTGTGTTTGAGTGAAACACTTTATCTAGTGAGGAAAGATTCCATGAGCACATGTTTACATCTATTCTTAGTTGATTGATCATTCATAAGAATAACATTTGTTGAATATTATGTGATTATGTGAACACTAAAGCATGTGTGCATCTTGACTGAATTCTTTGTGTTGAGCTGATTTGAGTAATTACTTATCTTGAAAGAAGGAGTTTTGAATGTGGTGAACCATTGTATGGATTGGTGGAAGATTGAGTTACATTTTGTTTGCTTGAGGACAAACAAAGTTCTAACTTTGGGGTTGTGATAACAGTTGAAAAACTGTTATTTTTAGATTTAATTTTGACCTTAAAGACAACCTTTATGACTTAGAAACTAGCTTGTAATCATTCTTTTGCTTATGTTTTGGAAATAAGAGAGTTTGATGGGTTTTATACTTGGTTTTCCTTGTTTTTACAGGTTTTAAGATGAATTGAATGTAAGAAGTGAAGTAGCCATAAGTTGGAGTCAGAAAAGGAAGAAAAAGTGAAGTAGCTAAGAATTAAGTATGTGAAAAGCAAAAGAAAAAGAGAAAGAAAAGAAAAAGCAAAGCTCAATGCAAAGGAAAGTTGGGAAAAGTAAGAATGATTGTGTTTATATGATTCTCTTCTCTGCACACACACTCCTACATACTTTTCCAAGGTTTTCTACAATTTTTCCCTCATCCCTTTTGAAAAATCTCTTTTCCACTCACTTTCTCACTTGTTATCCATCTAAGTTTGGGGTTGGGAGAGAGCATCATTGATGGGGATGAGTTTTTCAAAGCACTAGAGCAGGATTTGTTTTATCATTCACTTTTGTTTTTAGAATAGGGTTTGATGTACTCAATTGGAAACTTTGTCTGTTATGATGGTTTGCTTATGATTGTTGTTTGATAAGTAATGCCTGATGATACTTTGATATCGATTGATGTTGAGATGTGCGCATTACATGCTTATACAGGTGGATCACAAGCTTTGTGAACAAATGCAAGTTATTGTGATTGTGATATTAAGCAGGATGTGTATGTCAAATGTGAATAAGCTTATATGTGAGGTTTTGAGCTCCAGAGTTTGTGAGAATGAATGCTATTACTTTGGGAAGCATGAATAACTTTGCCCAGGTTTTCTATGATTGAATTACTAGCTTGCTTGCATCATATGATCAAGGTCGTTTGTTGGTAGCCCTTATATTAGCCAAGTTGCATGAAATAAGCCACAAAAGAGAACACTATGTGTTCTGTCATTTGAACCCTTAGCCTTGAACATAAATTTAAAACCCTTGTTGAAAGCTTTACCTTGAGTTAAGTAGAAAATATTTTGTGGTTTTGACAAATGTTCAAGTTTGGGGTTGTTGGAAAATAGAAAGGGAATTTGAAAGCATTGAGCTAAGAGCTAAGAATTAAGTATGCGAAAAGCAAAAGAAAAAGAGAAAGAAAAGAAAAAGCAAAGCTCAATGCAAAGGAAAGTTGGAAAAAATAAGAATGATTGTGTTTATATGATTCTCTTAACTCAAGGGTTTTGTAATTTAGAAAAATCAATTTTCTTGTTAGCCCAGCCACATTATAAGCCATTGAAAAGTCCTTGTGATGATGCATGCTTGTGAATTTATTTGATTGTGGTTAAATGAAAGGCAAAGTCATTTCATGAGACAATGTGATAGTAGAACCAATGAGTGATTACCTTTTATACACTTGTATTTGAGTGAAACACTTTACCTAGTGAGGAAAGATTCCATGAGCACATGAACATCTTTGCTTAGTTGATTGATCATTCATGAAAAATAGCATTTGTTGGATATTAAGTGATTTTGTGAACACCCAAAGTATGTGCATGTCTTGATTGAAATCTTTGTCATGAGTTTAATTGAAGTTTTTACTTATCTTGAAAAGAGGATTTTTGAATGAGTGAACCATTGTACAAATTGGTACAAGATTGAGTTAAATTTTGTTTGCTTGAGGACAAGCAAAGTTCTAAGTTTGGGGTTGTGATAACAGTTGAAAAACTGTTATTTTCATGCTTAAAACTGATACTAAAAGCAACCTTTAACACTTAGAAACTAGCTTGGAATCATGCTTTTGTTCATATTTTTAGAAATAAGAGAGCTGGACAGGTTTATGCTTGATTTCAGTGTTTTGTGCAGGTTTTAAGGTGAATTTGGTGAAAGAAGTGAATAAGGATAGAGATGGAATCAGAAAAGACATCAAAAAGTGCAAAAGGAGAAGCCGCAACTACCGCTGAGCGGCAGTTTACCGCTGAGCGGCACTCAGGAACCCACGTTGGCTCCACTTAGGGGTGAAAAGGCCGTTGAGGGGAGGAAAACAACTCACGCACTTACCGCTGAGCGACACTATTTTGGGCTTGGGCTCACTTTTCTGTAATTTTACGAATAATATATAAGCTTTAGGTGTTCCTAGGGTTTGTATCTTTGGCTGGGACGAAGCAAACACTCTCTTTTCCACCCCTTGAAGGAAGATCTGGGATGCTCAGGCTACCTCTTCACCTTTCTAGGGTTTTATCTTTCATTCTTTCATTATTGTTCATCTAGTTTCACCATGAATATGGTGAACTAAACTTTGTATTGTTGTTGGGGAATCAATGTAGTTATGTGAAACTCTCATATATGGAATTTGTTTTAACATCTTACTTTAAGACTTATGCTTTCTTTCATCATTAGTTAGGGTTTCTCCTCTTTGCTTAATGCTTGCTTGGTTTAACTCATTCATTGCCATGATTATTGATTTTGTCGATATGGGAACGTACGGGGAAATCTAGATTCGGGGAATTTCTCCCAATAGCATATTGGTTGCCTTTAAGCTTCGACACTTAAGAATTAATTACTAGGAATGCTAGGAATTGTATGAACTCGTAATTAAGGATAGGCCTTCTTGCAAGGTGATTTAGAGAGTGGCATTAGCATTGATGAAAAGAATGATGAATTCCTAAAGTATATGAGAGTGGATAAGACGAAATTGATAACCCCAACAACATACTCATCCATCTAATTCATTACGTGTTTTTTTTGCTCTTTTTGCCATTGATCAAATTCATGCATACATGTTTAATTATTGCCTTTTGCATTTAAACCCTACAATCAATTGTTAACAAGTCTTAAATAATCAACAAATCATATAACTAACTAGGACGTGAGCCCTTTGGGAAAACGATACTTGGTCTTACCTAGTTTTATTACTTGATACGATTCGGTCACACTTGCCGAGTGTTAAACAAGTTTGTGGCGCCGTTTTCGGTGTTCATAAATTTATCATCATCAAGCTCCACTCTTCAAATTCTAGGGTTCTATCTTTCATTCTTTCATTATTTTTCATCTAGTTTCACCATGATTATGGTGAACTAAACCTTCATTGTTGTTGGGGAATCAATGTAATCCTTTGAAACTCTCATGTATTGAATTGGTTCTTTAATCCATATGTTTTCTTTCATTAATTGTTAGAGTTTTTCTTCTATACTCTATGCATGCTTTGTTTAACTCATTCAATTGCATGATCATTGATTTTATTTGTATGGACACATATAGATAAATCTAGACATGAAAAAATTCTCCCAATAGTAATATTGCCTAGACATAGGGATAGGAGGATTGGTTGCCTTTAAGCTTCTGTGCGAATGTAATGCATGAATAATTGCTAGGGAGAAGAGACATTGTAAACTAGTGATTAGGAGTAGGCTTTCTGCACCAAGACATTGGGTTTAAGGTAAATTAGAAAGTGACATTAACATTAATGAAGAAGATGAATTCTTGAATATATGAGAGTGGATAAGATGAATTGAAAACCCCAACAACATTATCATTCCATATATTTCAATCCTGTTTTGCTTCTTTTGTTCAATTGATCAATACATGCATTCATATTTAATTTTTAGTATTTGCATTTAAATCTACAAGAATACGTTCACAAGTCTAATTTAATCAACAAATCACATGACTGTTTAGGCCGTGAGTCCTTTGGGAAACGTTACTTGGTCTTACCATTTATTATTACTTGATACGATTCGGTTAAACTTGTCGAGGGTTAATAGGATCCATCCTTGTTTTTTCATACAATTAGAATGTGTTGTATAATTATTGTACAATCATCTTCTCATGACCTTGTTGTGTGTCAATTATTAGAATTTCAAGTGTTAGTTTAAGTCCCACATTGTGTAGAAATGAGAAAGTAGAGCACGATATAAGGTTGAAGATCCATTAACTCATTGCCTTAAGGTTTTGGGTAGAGAGTGATGTCAATCCCTTATGCAATTGAGCTTAGATCTCATTGGTGTTATATCTCCCTAGTAAACCTCCTCCTTTATAGACCAAACATTAATGATCCTTTATGTCCTTTCATTCCTCTATGACCATGGTATTCAAACAATGACTCAGATGATTCTCACAAGCTTCTATTGTTTCCTTGAATTTTTTCGTAGCAAATCTGTTTCACAAAACAAGGCGATTCGAGTCGTCTTTCATCGCATCTTCAGACCTATCTCTCTGATTTCTCTCACTTCCAAGGTAGTTCCTACTTTAAGTCACTCATTTCTCACCTAAATCACTCTTTCTCTCTTCATTTACGTAAAATGCAATGAAATGAGATAACTACTCTCCTTCCATTTCTCTCACCTAAAACCGTTCACCCCACCCTAAATTTACCACTTTCACTCTCTTTTCTAATATTAAAACTTACCAATTCACTTCTCCTGCACATACTGTTACGCACACCACTATCTTCACTCCTTATTTCATTTTTTTTTGCTTCTCTCTCCTTCGTTAACTCACGACCCCACACCTTCTCATGCTAAAAGTTTTTTTTACTTTTTCCTCTTTCCCTCTCCACACATTTTACGTAACACATCCTTCACACATCTTCACATTACCTTTTTTTTCTTTTTTCAATTCAATTTCCACTCTCAATCTATCAACACTCACGGCTCCACCTCACTTACTCACTCCTTTTTTTTCATTTCACTCTTCTCTCTCTATATTTCCCTAAAATCTCCTTTGTCTTTCACTCTCCTTTTCATGTAACACACCAACACACCTATGCCCCCTAAATTTTTTTATTCGATAAACCCACTTCACCACACCCTTACGTAGACACTCTCCATGCACACACCTCTCTTTCTCTTTTTCTTTCCCATTTTACGTGTCAACCTACACACACTCATGCCATTTTATTTTGATTCTTTTGTAGCCCCTCCTTTCCTTGCCCCATTTTCCATCACATAGCCATGCCCATCTCCTTCTTCCACTTCTTATATTCTTCCTTCATGTTCTTCTTCCATACAAGACACCAAACTTCTTTCTCCTTCACTGTTTTTCCTCAACCCATAAACCCCAAACTCATCAAAACTTTATGTTAGAATTGATGAGCTTTGTTTCTCAACACGAAGAGAGGGGGTGAATTGGTGTTTTATAAAAATGTGCACTTTTGAAATCTTTTTCGCAAATGATTTTGTTCCTGAAAACTTTCTTGTGCCATAATGATGGAAGAACGATAACCAGATCTTCTTCTCTGAGCAGATATGGACGAAGCTACTTCTATTTTCACAACTGAATGTCCGATGCAAGCAGCTGGTTACGTGAATGAATGGATGAAGGAACGTAGCAGAATGAAGAAGGAATGAAGGAGTAGGTGTATTCGGTGGAATGAAGATATCACTACTCGAAAAGCGTGATTTACAGACGACATATTACCGAAGGCTTTGAAGCCCTCGATACTGAGATGATTACCGAAGGCTTTTAAGCCGTCGGTAACGTTCTCACTAATTTAAGTCCCAAATTGGGGTTTTTGTTCCCCAATTTCATTTTCTTCACGCTTCGTCGCTTTCCTTTGTCTCGTCCCTTTCTTCACACACTTCCCTCCCTTTCTTCACACAATTCCCTCCCTTTCTTCACGCTTCCTCACTTTCTCGGTTAGTCACTGGTGGTGGTCCTTCACGGTGGTCACTGGTTTGTTGATTGCGGTTCCTTCACGGTGCGTGGTGGTTTGGGGAGTCTTGGGCTAGGGTTCGTCGTGGGTTGGTTGCTGTGTTGAGGGCTAACTTGATGGACAAATTTATGAACACCAAAATATGATGTCACAAACTTGTTTTTCAATCGGCAAGTATGACCGAATCGTTCAAGTAATAAACTTGGTAAGACCAAGTATCGTTCTTCCCAAAGGACTCACGGCCTAGTTTAGTTATGTGATTTGTTGATTAACTAAGACTTACAAACGAAATAATTGAGGTTTTATATGCAAGACAGAAAATAAACATGTATGCATGAAGTTTTGATCAATGGCAAAAAGCAAAAGATAACACTTTCAATGAAATTTATGGATGAATATGTTGTTGGGGGTCAATTTCATCTTATCCACTCTCATATATTTTAGGAATTCAACATTCAAATCATCATTGTTAATGCCACTCTCTAAAGTACCTTTCTAGAAGGCTTCTCCCTAATCACGAGTTCATACAATTCCTAGCATTCCTAATGATCAGTTCATAAGTGCAGGAGCTTAACGACAACCAATATCATATTGGGAGAAATTCCCCGGATCTAGACTTCCCCGTACGTTCCCGTATCGACAAAACCAATAATCATGCATCGAATGAGTTAAACAATGCAAGCATTAAGCAAAGAGGAAAAACCCTAACTAATGATGAAAGAAAGCATAAATCTTAGATTAAGATGCAAGCATAAATTCCATATATGAGAGCTTCAAAAGATTACATTGATTCCCCAACAAACATACAAGGTTTAGTTCACCATATTCATGGTGAACCTAGATGAATTACAATGAAAGTATGAAAGAATAAACCCAATAAAGGTGAAGAGGTAGCCTGAGCATCCAAGATCCTCCTTCAAAGGGGTGGAAGAGAGAGTGTTTGCCTCGTTTCTGCCAAAGATACCTAACCCTAGGAAACCCTAAAGCTTAAATACCATTCGTAAATTACAAAATATTAAGTCCAAGCCCATTAAAGTGCCGCTCAGCAGTAAACTACCGCTCAGCGGTAAGTGCGTCAGCTCGGTTCTTCCCCTCAGCGGCCATTTTGCCCCTCAACGGTCCTCCCGTGAGCTTCTAAGTGCCGCTCAGCGGTAAACTGCCGCTGAGCGGTGCCTTCGGCTTCTCCTTTTGCACTCTTTGATTCCTTTTCTGATTCCCTCTCTCTCATTCTTCACTTCTTTCACTAAATTCACCTTAAAACCTGCACAAAAACACTGAAATCAAGCATAAACCTGTCCAGCTCTCTTATTTATGAAAATATGGATAAAAGTATGATTTCAAGCTAGTTTCTAAGTCTAAAGGTTGCTTTTAGTATCAATTTTAAGCATGAAAATAACAGTTTTTCAACTGTTATCAAGGGGCCGTTGTGGGCTTCTATCGCTGTCGTGCTCGTGAAGGGCTATCTTGGTAGAGGTAAGTTCCATAGAATTTCATTCACATTCTCATGTTCATATTGCTGAAGCCTAGACAATGTTGCTGCCTTCATCTACTTTTCATTCACTTGTTAGTATTTATTTATTTTGATTTTGATTTATGTTTCATCTATTGATTGCAATATCTTGGATTTATGGTAAGCAAAAATGGTTTTCTTCACATTCTTTAGCCTTATTATTTTTAATTTTTCGTCCTCTATTTAGCTTATAGTGTATCATATTTTCATTGTATTGAAAACATAGCTGTAGAGACAATAAATAGATACAACCAAACATTAACCGAAAAAAGAAAATAGACACTTATGCTAACAGAAAAGAGAAAACAAAAATCGGTGCAACAAGCTAATATGCTCTACATGGCTGGTTATGTTTTGCACACTGCCTATGACAAATGCTCTAGGAACTGTTGCAGCAAGCTCATAGGGAGCTTTCCACATTAATTTTGCAGAGTTATGTGACAGGGAGCTTTCCCTCATTGCTTTTGAGTGAATCAATCATGCTTGGCAGTAGCTGTATGCTGAGTTCATTTAATTTTGCAATTGTTGAGTCAATTAGTTTGTTGTAGCACTCTCTGAAATCAAATTTTGCAGAATTAAAGTGTTTATGAAACCTGTACTGCATTGTTTTCTGAGTTTACACTGAGTTTTGAGTTTATAATTGTAGTTGACATGTCAAAATGTTATGTTGCACTACATGACGAATATTGGATGATTGAAGGTCTAGTTTATGTTGTGTATGGCTTATAAAGTTATAAAACCCTGATGTTCACTAGGCATATGAAAAGGATTAAATAGAAATGTTAGAAATGTTTAGTATATGAACCTAGAAACCAACCTAAAACTTAGTCAAAGCAGGACAACCACTAACTAATAATTAGTATATGATTCAAGGATGTTGGTTGAGGGACTTCGTTGGAGGGGCCGTTGTGGGCATCTGTCGCTGTCGTCATGTGCAAAGGCTGCCATCGTCAACGGCTATCTTGGTTGAGGTAAGTTATGCGTTTAAAAATTCATTTTGAATTACATTGTTCTTGAATCTGTTTAATGTTCTTGTGGCAACCGTGTATGATGTTGTTTGATTAAGAAAGTTTATTGGTTTGTAATTGAAATGAGGGGCAAGGCATTGGCATGCCAGTGAGAAGGTTAAAATAACCTTAGTCGTAGTTTGGGAAAAATAAAAGCAATTGAGCAGACAAAATAGAGGTGTCAATAAAGCTAGACCAGAACAGCCAAAAAAGATATTTGGGGATTGAAACTCAAACTAATATAATAACCCTTTGCTTAAAGACATGACTTCAGTTCTAATAATCCTGCTAAATCAGAAATAAACAAAATGTCAGCAATCAATTAGAGGCTCCATCAATTGAGCTAAACTAACTAAGCCTATCACATGACACATCATAATTGAAAATGCTATAAACTATATACTTCCTTCATTTCCTTTTCCAAAACTGTCAAAGTTTTGTTGGAAATTCTCACATCAATCAATTCAAGATATATTAAAATAAGAATTTAATCTTAAAAATTTTAATTTAATTTTGTAAAACTACAACAGATTTGAAGCATTGATAGATGTAGGTGATCCAGTAAAAGAACTTGTAATAAATGTGGATTCTAGGAACACATTTAAACTTCTTGTCATATCTAGGAATACATTGACTTCGTGTTTAAATGCAGAGGAATCTAATTGTAAGAAATTAAATTCCAATCAATTATAAAATCACTTTTTTAGATTATAAAGTTTGGCAAATATTTCCTTTGAAATTTGGATCAAATATATATGTTGTTCTCGTGATTTTCTTTTCTATCCTCTTTGTTGTGTTGTGGATCACAGCAACCATCAATCATAGGATTCCTACAACAATATGTGATTCGGACTTCTAGAACTAATTTTAAGATTTCCCATCCTGGTTCTTTTATGTTTTCTTTTTTATTTTTAATTTGTTTAAAAACTTTTTGTTAACATTCTTGTACTAAACTATTCATTGGGGCAGATGCCCTTGCTAAGTAGTTAAAATTCACAGTATTTTCAATATTGAATTATCTATGTTGCCTTATGCTCATAATTTTTAATTATGTGCTTAAAACCACAGATATCCATAAAAAGGTTTTAGCCTATGTCACACTAACTTTTGTAGTATGGAAGATTATATAACCATCAAAGTTTTTTATCATGCAGGCAAAACCACAGACAGTGAAGAAGGTGTGTGACATAGTCAAGAAGATATTAGTGCTGTCAGAAGATTCAACTGTTACAGGAGAGTCTAAATTTGCTGCACTTGAAGCTGATTCTCTTGACACGGTACTTAAATATCAATCTATGAATCTATGCATTGCTTTCGTGGTATAAATCACACTCTGAAATGAAACTGTTATATTAATAAATATATAATATTTGTTAGTTTTCTCTACAACAATTGACTGTATCTACCACCTATTTTTTATTTGAACTATATAATCACAAATTTGGTCCTTTAACAACTACTCCACATATATGTTCTGTTGCATACGTAACAGAGGAATAGCCACCACAAATAAAGAACTGTTAATTGTTTTGGTAGATAAGAATCATTGATTCAACTATGCAAAAATCTTGAGTTCCCAAACTAGTAAACTATGCAACAATTAACCCTTGAAAACTTGATATTATTCATGATAAGTGGTAACCTACAGTAACAATCAACCATTAAATGCTATAGCAACCTTAGGCATCTTGACCTGACTCTGACTTCATATCGAGGGAAAGATGGAAGCTTCAATCCATCCAGAGCAGCGCAAAGTATGGGGCCTTCTTCTTCAAAGTGCCTGTCATCTCTCCTACTGGTGACTATTCCAGTTTTCTCATCAAGAGTAGCAAAGTTTAACTACAGAAAAATGTTTTATGAGTGATTAACAGGAACAATGCAAAACATACTCACTTTTAGACAAGGTTAAGAATTATTATGTGTAAGTATTTGTTAAAGGAAGCTAAGAAACATGATACAATACATGAACTAGCTATATCTTTAAGTTTGCGTACTCTACACCTAAACAAGTAGATGAAATAGCTAAAAATCACTACTCAAACCTCAAAAAAATTGTACTACTTTTGCAAACTGCACTAAACTAGGAAAATATACTACAAATAAACTATCCTAACAAGTTAAGAATGGTAGAACCTAGCTAATTAAGAACTCACACTACATAAAATACCTAAACCTCAAAATTTGACAACTTAGAAACCTAAAAGTAGTACCTAAAATACACTAAAAGTGCAAAGAATGCAAAGTCTATTAAAGTACTCATCAAAACAGTAAACTAACTATCTACACCACTTTTAAAAGATAAAAGAACGATAAAAAATGAAGTCTCAATTGAAGAATAAAAAGAAAAACAGAATTTGACTATTGAACACCTATAAATAGATTAAAGTAGGTGAGAATTTTATTTCCTTGCAGAAATTTGTTATCAAACCTGCATTTAGACCATGACTGAATGTTCATGTATATGTTGTATGTTGATGTATATATTGTATGTTCCTGTATATTGTTGTTCATTTATTAGGCTACAACTTGATTAAGTTAAGTAGTCATTTAAAGTCCTATGGTACTACAAAAATTCTCAATGGAATGAGAAGGGTAAAAGTACCTTAAACACTTACAATGTACAAAATATGTGGAAGTACTCTATAAAAGAGAACTTTAGTAATGTCAGAATATTGACTCCCCCAAATTTAATACACAACAACTTAGGATGTCAAAGGCATTTCAATACCGAGGACTTCTCTTTGCATGCCCTTATTGAATGTCTATGACAATAGTGTTCAAATTGCCTTCCATGTTCGACATGAGTAGTAATAGGTTTATTACTTATGTCACATTGAGTGTTGCTGTTTTGGCTAAGTTTTTATTTGTTTGGCTTGTCACAGAACATGGCCCATTTTCCTAACCATTGTGGATGGATGTACGACCGTTGTTATAGTGGAAGGAGAGGTTTGAAGGAATCTTTTGTCATCGGAGTTGAAGAGTTTGTGGAGACGGCCCGACGATGTCAATATTATGCTCTTGATGGTGGAATTCAATGTCCATGCATCAAGTGCGAATGTACAAGGATTTTGAAAGATGAAGTCATCAAACTTCACCTATACCAAAAAGGGTTCATGCCTAATTACACGGTTTGGACATTTCATGGTGAAGAAATTCCTTCGACCTCCACTGTAGCTGAAAAGCGGCATGCATCAGGTTCGAATACTATTATACATACATCTGAGATAGATCAATTTGCCCATATGCAAGAGATGGTCGACAATGCTCTTCGTCGCCATGCTGAACAAGAAGCAAACGATAATCATGATGAAGAGTCTCCAAATGAAACCACTCAGAGGTTTTACAATTTACTGACAAAGGCAAATCTACTTGTATTTGAAGGTTCATCTGAGTCAAAATTGTCAGTGTGCATTAGACTCATGGCTGGAAAATCTAATTGGAACGTTCCCATTCAAGCAGTGGACTTCTATACAAAATTGATGTTAGATTTGATGCCACCAAACAATTTTTTGCCGAAGAATTATTACCAAGCCAAAAAATGTGTTTCAAAGTTGGGATTGGAAGTCAAGAAGATTGATTGTTGTGTTAATGGATGTATGTTATTCTATGACAATGACAGTGGCAAAAATGATGCATTGTTGGTTGAATGCAAGTTTTGTGGCTCACCTTGATATCATACGATGCATGCTAGACGGAGGAAAAAAAAACCAATTCCCTTAAATTCCATGTTCTACTTGCCTATAATTCCAAGATTACAAAGAATGTTTACTTCAATGCAAACATCAGAACACATAACATGGCATGATGGTAACAAAACTAAAGGATTTTTACGTCATCCTTCTGAGGGTGAAGCTTGGAAGCACTTCAATCGTAAACATCCATCCTTTGCTAGTGAATCGCGTAACGTCAGACTTGGTCTATGCTCTGATGGGTTTACCCCATACATTCAGGCGTCTACATCACCATATTCATGCTGGCCACGACCCTCCCCGTCACCCGCTGTCCCTCAGCAGCCCACATCAGTCCAACCCTCATCAGTCCAGCCGACATCAGTCCAATCCTCACCAGTCCAGCCATCTATAGAGGAGCAGGATGATGAAGATCATTCTGATGATAACTATGTACATTATTAGTTTTATTTTCTTATTAGTTGTTATAGAAACATTTGGATATTAGAACATTTGGAGTTTAGATCATTTGGATGTTAGATCAATTGAATGATTTGGATGTTAGAACATCATTATGTTAGAACATTTATAAATACATGTTCTATGGATGATTGAATGATTAAGATGTTATATTCTTTTTCTGATGAATGAATGCATCATTGAGATGCACATTATACAGGTCTGTATGTGGTTGGAAAATGTTATGCAGGTCTGTTTGTGTTGTGAATAATTTATACAGGTTTGATTAATTTCATTAGAAATACAATTGTGCCTGAGATATGCCTCGAACAAAAACAAATTCAAATCAATGAATACATGGAGCAGTAGAGTAGTTTAACTTGATTTTTGAACTTGTAATCTGTTTTCATTTTTTTAGTTTTCATTTCTTTTCTTGTAAAAGGCCATTAAGACCAAGTGTGTTTGGAAGAGTCCTTGGTGCTCTCTCCAATCTTGACAATTTTCTTTGCTTGCTTTGATAGTAGACGGTGAGTGTGTCTTGTTAGCCTCGGTAAATGTTAGTGACAACCGAGGGCTCTCTGGCCGTCTATAAGCCATCTGTAATTACATTGTATTGACGGTTTCGGGCTGTTTCCGAGGGCTAATTATGTTAAAGCTCTAATGTCTTTACCAAAAAATGGAATATCTTTCCTAGCTTGGCTGTACCTTTCATCCTTCATTATTTCTTTTTGTTCACACTCATTTTGATTTTTCATGTATTGGACAAACAAGTTCCTAAGCTCACTCATTTCTATTCCTCCCTTGGTGATCATGATTTCCTCATACATCTTTTTAATTTCAAAAGTGGATTCTTAGTTTGAAAAGGTTTAAGATTTTACTTAGAGACAATTCCCAAGTAAGAGAGGTGAGCCAAAGGCCGCTTAAATACCAAGTCTTACCTAGCCAGAATGTCTAAGGTTACTTACTTGACCATTTTGAAATTAAGATTCACTATTGAATTTAAAAATGGACTCAAACAATCTAAATGAAAGATAAAACACCTATACTTCTAATGGAACAAAATCCTAGACCATGAAAATAAAACAAAAGAAATCCTAGGTGAGGCTTGTAGCTTTGGCTAACAAGACACACTCACCGTCTACTATCAAAGCAAGCAAAGAAAATTGTCAAGATTGGAGAGAGCACCAAGGACTCTTCCAAACACACTTGGTCTTAATGGCCTTTTACAAGAAAATAAGTGAAAACTAAAAAAATGAAAACAGATTACAAGTTCAAAAATCAAGTTAAACTACTCTCTGCTCCATGTATTCACTAGTTTGAATTTGTTTCTGTTGCTCTCTTGGTGCTTTAGCCCTTCAATCCTTGCTCAAAGAGGATTCAATCTTCTAGAACAATATTGGCTACTGTAGAGTATTGATTCTGCTGTTTAACTCCCGATCCAACCGTGAAACTCCAATTAGAGCACATTCATCTCACTCTTAATGATCTTCACAAAGCTTTCCAAAATAGTTCTGCATAGGTTGAACTTAAATCACGAGCAATTGCACTCTGCTGCAAGGTTTTCCTCTATGAATTTTGCTTATTCAAACTCCAAAATCACGTGGAAATCTAGTTCTTAATCTGTGATTGAATTCAATTCTTTACTTTGAAAATCTGCTGCACAAGTTGTAAGACACCCTTCAAGTGAAAACCTACACTGTTATATCAAACCAGCAAGAATATCTAATGCTCCAAACTGAACAAATTAATGAACTAGAAAAACTAATTTTGAATTATACAGAATTTAGAGAGCAAATTGGCTAAACAAATATAGCACCAGAAAACTAGAAACTGAACTGATATAAACAAGATGTGAAGAAATCTTTTTTGAACAACTTTGAGAAGTTGAAATCTGCACCTTCAATTATAGAAACCAGTTCAATTAACAAGTTTTTGAAATCCTTTTGATCATGTAAAATGTTTATCAAATCAGAAACTGTAGAAACCAACTTGATAGCAAAATTTAATTTGAGAAAATGGATTTTTCAGTGCCAAAATTTTCCTCTTGGCCAGGGCTATTTAGCTTTGGGTGCAACCTCACAAACTTTATTTCTACACTGTTTTAGGGTACTCTAGCAAGTTTCTTTCAGGTTCAAAACACTCAATCTCTCATTCACTTTGATATGGAGCTGGCCTCTCAAAATTTGGCCATAGGAGTTGCCAATTTTTCACTCTTTTTCTCATTGCAGAATGGTGTTTCTGGAAGCTATTATCCCTTACTGTAAAGGCACTTAGATCAAGAGCTATACAAGTTTCCACCCCTCAAGATGCTACCACTAGCATGAACAATCACCCTAGCACAAAAGCTGCACCAATAAGCATCTAAACAGCACCACAAATCAGATTAAAAGTGACCAAATGATCAAGATTTTGAATTGAAACATATTTACTTTGATGAACAAAATCAGAATTCCAAGAATGACCAATCAATGAGTTTAAAGCTTTAAAAACATGTTGGCTCGTCAAAAGGAACTTATGAATGGTTCTAGAACTGATTAATAAAGCAAGAAAACCCAAAGTGCAAGTTGAAAGACAATTAGCACGAAACTGTTCGATAAAAACAGAAGGTGTTCGATGAAATGCCTCAAAGAAACCCAGATTTTGTGTTTTTATGTTTTGACTGGGCTGCACGGTTCAGAATCCCTTTTAACACTTTCCTTTGCTTCTTTTAACCATTTAATTCTATTTTAAATCACTGAACCAGGTATTGCTGCAAGCCAAATTGGATTTCAAAGCACATGTATCAAAATAGATTCAGTTTTCAACTTTGCACCAGAAAAATTGGATTGATTTTGTGGTTTTAAACCCAAAACTGTGTGGAAGTGATTCAACAGCTGAATTGCTTCTTCAAACAACCTTGTATAATGAATTTAATCATGTGCAAACTTTTAAACCAATCAGAAACAGACTTCAATGCAAAATCACAGGTTCACTTCCATTTAAAGCACAATTTGAAGGTTTAAAAGGCAAATCTGCATATAGGCTGGAAAATTACCAAATGAACAGTGCAAACAACTTTGAAATGAAAATTTTAACTTTTTCAAGCGCTGTAAATGCACAGAAATAGCAAGATTCAACAATTCACCCTTGCTATAGCCTATTTATGAAGCAAAAAATGCACCAAAAATACCATCAGAAATCAGATTTCAAGGAATCAAGAATGGATAGAAAAGAAAATGACTCAAGATGATGTTACTCTATGGAACTAAGCTAGAATTGAGATGCTTAGCATGATCAAACTCAGATTGGACAATTCAAAGAAACTTAGCACGGTGAAAAGCTTGGATTAAAAGCTGAAACGATGGAATGTTATTACTTGTGAGCAACCAAGCTATGCAAATTGCATTTCATTGCTTGTAATGGTCTGCTACACTTTTAGCAGCATTCAATATCATCAACCAAATTTGTATAAAGCACCAGAATCAAAAGAAATCAACTGGAAAACAGATTCATGATTTAAAAACAGAATTGAAATTTTGCAGCAGAGTTCAACACAGATTTGAAATCAAAATGGATTTCTAGTGCTTTAACTTGTATCACCAAGGCTAGAACAAATTCTCATTGCCTTTATTGGTTGATATATGGCTTATCTAGCACTTGAACTCAAGCAAAACGAATTAAACCAGCAGAAAAGAATACCAAAGCAATGACAGAAATTAAAACTGCAATATTCACTTGCACATGACCAAGACAACACTGAAATTGAAAATTAAAGCTGGAAATGACTCAAACAAAGAAAATTCACCGTTTAAAATAAAGGATAAACATGATAACAGAATGGAAGCACATCGAATAATGGAAACAGTGTTGGAACAAAAATTGGACAGAATGCAAAAACAGAAACAGAATTGGAATAAAAAATGGATGAAATAGCTTAGCTCTTGGTGCGTGGACGACCTAAGCTCATGATACCACATGATGGAAGAACGATCCAGCTGGTTCTGGTGGTGGAAGTTGTCAACCAGATCTTCTTCTCTGAACAGATATGGACGCAACTACTTCTATTTTCACAACTGAATGTCCGATGCAAGCAACTGGTTACGTGAATGAATGGATGAAGGAACGTAGTGGAATGAAGAAGGAATGAAGGAGTAGGTGTATTCGGTGGAATGAAGATATAAGGAATCAAAAGTATTGGAGGAACTCTCCAAGCAGTGGTGTTCAGTGTTTTAGAAATGAAATGGAGGCAAAGATTTGGGTGCTGAAATATGATGCGGATGGTGGAGAGGAATGCTAGGAATGGAAGCCTAGCTAGGGAGAGAGGCTAGGGGAAACTTTCAAGCTCTCTCTCGGTGACCTTCAATAAGAAGAAAGTTTTGGGCAACATCAAGAGAAAACAATTCTTCATTAAAATCAAAGGTCCCCGTTACAAGCAATGGAGCACGGTATTTAAAGGAGAAACAAAGCTCCTGGTTCACGCCTACCCTCAGCTATGTTAGCTATGATGCAAGGGCCAGCTGTGCAAGTGGAAAGAAAACGTGAGTGGCTACGTGGCCTATCAAACAAGAAGCTGGCGAAGAAACGTGAGTGGCAATTGGTGCATTTGTTGACGCTAGGCACAAACCCTCATCTGTTGAGTACTAGGCTTTCTTCAACTTCAACCAAGCTGCTGGTTGGAATGTGACTCATGTGGGCTTCCAAAGCAGCTTACTATGCATCCAAGTGAAGATTCCAACATTCCTCTAAGTGAAGATTTGGCTTGCTTCTTCATTCTTGATGTTTCTTTGCTTCTTGATTTATCAAGTTTCTTGGCTAGTTGATCCATGATCTCCTAGCTTTATTAGACCCTACAAAACACATATAAACATATTAAAGAGAATCCTACTCAGACTTAGAGAAAGAAAATTAAGAAACAGTCTTTAATAGTCCTTCTTCACTTCCCTTTCTTATCCCTTAACTCTTGATGGAAGCTACTTTCAACTGGATTCACGCAAGGAGGAGTTCCAAACCAAAGTAGAACAACCATAGAAATAGGTGCAGCGGAAAATGGAAAATAGTGAAGTGTTTAAAGTGTTTAAAGGTGAAGTGAAGTGTGTGGTTGAGACCTCTCAGCTCATAAAGCCTTCCTACTATGGAAGGAAGCTAGAGGAAAGGGTAGAGAAAGTGAAGAGAAAAGGTGACTCAAGAGCAATAGGGTTGGAAATTGATTTTTGCAGCATTTCACTAAGCTCAAAAGTGAGAAAATACAAAGGGGAGGCCCTCTTATTTATAGGTGAAGAAGGGCCTCAATTCTGAGCTGAATTCCCTCCAAAATTCAAAATACAAAATGAGCTTGGAGGCCAAGTCAGTTGGGTCACAGGAAGCATGCTGGGTCACATGGACAATGCTGCCAAAACGTGCATCAGGCTGCTCCACTGGCGCTAGAGCCCCCCCTGTCTGAGGGCGCTGGAGCGCACGTGAGCCAGGAAGTCCATTTGGTGCATCTGAGTTGGAGGCCCCCCTGGTTGAGGGCGCTAGAGTGGCCCTGGTGCTGATCTCTTGAAGTGCTTTTCCCAAATCTGATTAGTTGACCATGGCTCTTGCTTTTATTGTATCCTACAAAATAAAACAACCATATAGTATTAAAAGAGGAATCCTTTTAAGACATAGAGAAAGAAAATCAAGAAAGAGCCTTTAAAAGTTCTTCTTCAACTTCCCTTTCCTAGCCTTAGCATTCGTTAGTACTCCTTTGGATGGCTTGCCTAATTAGGTTTCTATCATACCCTCTCTCTTGAAGAACGATTTGTCCTCAAATCGGAAAGGTAAAGAAGCACAACTTTGTTTTAGTACTTCCCCCCTGGATCAAAGATATATCTACAACAAATAGCAAAGATGAATATTAAAAAGATGTATCCAAAGAAAAGAATACATAATGAAGGCCTTTTATCTTTGACAAAGATTTTCTTAGAAGTATCCTTGGCCTTTATTTTATTTTTTCTTTCACTTTGTTTTGAACATTCCCCTTTATTATATAATGAAACAAAGTGATGTTTTGGAGAAGAAGTTTCAAGGTATTTACCTTTGGATGAAGAATTTAAAAGCACATATACCTTCTTCTCCTTTCTCTTTTCTTCTTTAGGATGTTGTTTATCCAACCTTTCTTCTTCTTTTCTTTCTTTTTTAATTTTCATTTTTATTTTTATTTCATCCTCTTTCACTTGTTGAGGTGTAAGAGGAATCAAAGTTATTTTACTTCCTTTGTGGAGAAAAGTTATCTTATTGGTGTAGCCATCATGAGTGAAGTTATGGTCATATTGTCATGGCCTACGTAGTAGAACATGCCCAACATCCATTGGCACAACATCACATAAAATTGTTTCCTCATAGTTTCCAATGGAGATAGGTATGTTTACTTGTGTTTTGACTACTATTTCTTCATCCTTTTTTATCCACTGAAGCTTGTAAGGCTTGGGATGAGGAATAGTAGTTAAGGCCAACTTTTCCACCATTCTAGAACTACAACAATTACAAGAGGACCCACTATCCACAATTAATGAACAAGTGTTTTCAAAAACTTTGCACCTTGTGCGGAATAGATTCTCCCTTTGTGATTGTTCTAGTTCTATATGTTGACTTCCAAGAAGTCTTCTCACCAATAACAACTCTCCTTCACAAGGTAAGGCTTCTTCCTCAAATATGGAAGTATCTGAATCACTAGAAGAATCTTCGTCTTCATCTTGATTTTGTAGGATATAAGTAGACCTTTTGTTAGGACACTCAGAAGCATAGTGTCCTTTATAACCACATCTAAAACACTTGGTCTCTTTTACCCTATCATTTTTAGAAGATTCTTTAGAGGGATATTTTTCCTTTTCCTTTTCTCTAGGTCCCTATTCTTTTGATTTGGAGGGCTCACCCTCCCTCTTGGGCTCTTTCCTGGGGTAGGAAGAATCAGAGTAGTCTCTTTTAGAGGAAGTTTTCCTCTTCAATTGTTGCTCTACTCTGACACAAAGTTGAACTAACTCATTGAGATCATTATAAGGTAAAAGTTCTACCTTATCTCTTATGTCATAGTTGAGTCTACTTTAGAACCTAGCAATTGTTATCCTTGGCTCTTCTCTTACACCATCTCTCAACATGAGTAATTCCATTCTTTGCCTATATTCCTTAACACTTATGTTTTTCTGTTGGAGTTTATGGAGCTTGTCCATTAACTCTATATCATAATTTGCTGGTACATGCCTTCTTCTCAAGGGAGACCTCAACTCATTCCAATACCTAATAGAAGGTAGGTGTCTCAATCTTAGGTGTTTTACCAAGGCAGTCCACCAATATAAGGCATAGCCTTGAAAGCTCAAAGAGGCCATGGTTACTCTCTCATCATCTATTTGGTGACACTCAAACAACTGCTCAAATTTCATCTCCCATTCGAAATATTCTTCAATATCATCTTTACCATGGAAGGGAGGAAGATCTATTATAGTTTCCCTTGGGTAATGTTCTCTCTCTCTATGATTTCTCCTAGGAGGTATTTGATAGTGGTCATCATTGTGATGACTACTATATTGCTCATGCTCACTAGGTGGAGATGATGTATCTCCAAGGTATTCTCCTTTTCTATGTGTAGATCCTTCTTTCCTCTTACCCTAGTCTTGATTGATCAAAAGTTGACCAATCATATCCTTGAGCTCACTTATCTCTTTGTCCCTTTGCTGGAACTTTTGCTCAAATTCCTCTCTTAGTTGTAAGCTCTCACTTTTAGGTCTCACATTCCCTTGGACACTAGATTGACTCATTCTTGTCAAGTATGTAAAAATGGTTTTCACAAGGTTTTCAAAAACTTGCACAAGTAATGAGTGAAAAGGTTTTCACAATCTTTCTTTGTTTTTGGTGAAGGATTTCTAAAGAGATTCTAGAGGCAAAAAATGTTTCCAAGTAGCTCCCAAGAGGAAGAGGTGAGTCACAATTGGACAAGCTTAGAAACCAAGTTCTTCCTAGCCAAAGTTTTCTTAGAATTATCTTTTACCTTAGTTTCTAGGTAGAAATCTTTCAAAATATTTTCAATGTTAATGAAATGCTCCTAAAAACCAAAAGAAGGTTTATCTAGATGCTATGCAATCCTATATACCACGAAGACTTAAAACAAAAAGGATCAAACAAGCAATTTAAAGAAAGCAATAAAGATGCAAAATGTAAATGCTAGACGACCCTAAGTGAAAGTGCAAGTGACACTTGGAGCCCCTTGACACACTTCCACACTAAAGAAACGAAATTACACTATTACAATGTTCAAATGTGATCTAGGAATTGTTTCAAGAGCATTCTCCCAAGTCACTTAGCCAAAAACGAAAAATCAACTTGAAACAACAAAGGTTCCGTGATATAGTGACTTAAACAAGCCTAAAATAATGTCTAAAACTAGTGTATGTTAGCAAAATGATGAAAATGAAGTTTTGATGATGTCCAAATCAAGTCAAGAAGAAATCAAGATTCAAGATGTTATGAAGACTTGTATTGCTATGGAAAGCTTTTGTAATACTCTTAGAAATATGTATAGGACTTAGATTAGAAAAAGAAAGTGTTTTGTAAAATTACTGTAGCAAAATACTGTAGCACATTACTATAGCAATGTACTGTAGCAAAACACTGTAGCTAATCGATTAACAGAGGGTGTTAATCGATTAACGCTAATCGATTAACAGAGGGTGTTAATCGATTAACACAGTAATCGTTTGAAAAACTAGCCGTTTTTAGAGCCGTTGGACTATCCGTTGGAGTGTTAATCGATTAACCACTGTAGCTAATCGATTAACACAGTAAGAAAGGCTGAAAACGAAAAATGGAAGAGTCTTTGGATGAGTCTATAAATAGACTCTCATTTCCTCTCAAGAAGAATATCTAGAGACACAGAAACTCTTCCCTTGTGCTCAAAATACTCAGAAATTCTTGAGACTTGTGTGTTCTTGTTCGGCTTGTGAAACTCTTGTCTGTGGAGCTGGTGAAGTGCTGCTACGGTAACAGAGGAAATAGCCGGTTCATCCTTGGTGTGTCTAAGGAGGTGTTCGGAAGAGAATCATCCTTCGTGAAGTATTCGGAGGAGGTGTTCATCCTTCGTGAAGTATTCGGAGGAGGTGTTCATCCTTCGTGAAGTATTCGGAGGAGGTGTTCATCCTTTGTGAAGACTCAAAGGAGGTGTAGTTTCATCTCTTATGGTATCAAGAGAGGTGGTTTCTAAACTCTTACAAATTGTATCTTTGTGATTATAGTTTGTAATTGTTTTGTGATTAGTGAATTGTTTATCTTGTTTTGAGATAAGCCACTGGACATAGGATTGGTAAGATCCGAACCAGGATAAAATCATCTGTGCAAATTTCTCTCAACCTTACTCTTGCTTTATTTGTCTTTATTAATTGCTAAGTAAGTTTATTTGAGTAGAAATTAAAAGTCACACGTTTGAATTAAAAACCCTCTTGGTTTGTTATTCCACGCTAACCATTCCGCTGCAGCCCGCTCCTGACAGTGTAGGCTTCAAACTTTGGCTGCTGCTATTTGCCACTCCAAAACAGGTTGCAAATCAAGCTTTTCTAGTTTATTTTAGCTGCTGGAACAACAGGTTTGCAGCTGCTCAAAAGCCCCCTTTCTATTTCTACTTCAGCCTCCTTTCCACTTCCTAAGATGCTACCTCAGTAGGCGAAGGTTTCTGCTTCTGGATGCCTCATAATAGGTAGCACAACACCTCAATATTCTATTTAAAACACACCAAACAAAATTAGCAAACTGCACCAGAATTTCAAACCAGATTTCTAAACTTTTGACAATTTGGAAGCCAAGAATGAGGAAATCAAATAGAAACAGGGATGGAATAACAAAAAGCACTCAAAAGGAACCTAATAATGGCACTAGAACAGATGAAGAAAGCAAGAAAAATTGAAATAACAGTACAAAATTCATTCCAGGTGCAAACTGTTTGATAAATTCAAAAGTGTTGGATAAAATGCCCCAAAGAACTTCAGATTTTGTGTTTTTAACTTTCAAGGCTTGTAAACTGGATCGCAGTGTTCTTTAAGCCTTTTAACACTTGATATTACTTCTTTTGATCATTTATTTGCACTTTAAACCATCGCTTTTTGGGTTAATTTGGAAGTGAACCAGTGAATTCACATTTCTGTTGATGTTGTCCAGAACTTTCTTCTTATTGAAGGTCATTGAGAGAGAGCTTGAGAGTTTCCTCTAGCCTCTCTCCCTAGCTAGGCTTCCATTCCTAGCATTCCTCTCCACCATCCGCATCATATTTCAGCACCCAAATCTCTGCCTTCATTTCATTTCTCAAACACCGAACACCACCGCTCGGAGAGTTCCTCCAATACTTTTGATTCCTTATATCTTCATTCCACCAAATACACCTATTCCTTCATTCCATCTTCATTCCACTGCGTTCCTTCATCCATTCATTCACGTAACCAGCTGCTTGCATCATACATTCAGTTGTGAAAATAGAAGTAGTTGCGTCCATATCTGTTCAGAGAAGAAGATTTGGTTGACAGCTTCCACCACCAAAACCAGCTGGATCGTTCTTCCATCACGTAAGCAATGTGCGTGCAATGTAACAATATGCGTAATCAATTATAAGAGTATGTAATCAATTATGTATAGAGATAGGGAGAAGAAAATCAAACTCAGTTTTTGTAATGGTTTGGGCTTAACGCCTACATCTAATGTCCTTTCAATCAACCTGAGATTGAAAGCCAATTGCACTATAAAGATCTGAGTTTTTATAGCAAGGCTTTACAGCAACCAATCTGTCAAAATGTAAACCACATATCTCACTCACTAGTCTAATATAGCAAATGAAAAGACCCTGCAGCAAGAACACTCCTCTCCTGCAGTCAAACCTTTGAGACACCTCTCAAAGTACAAAGAACTTTCCGCTCTTTCTTCCTGGCTGCACGCACAAGGAACCACAAATCAAAGATTGCGAATCTTCTCCTTATGATCACACAAAAAGCACCTCAGTTATGCTGAACGATTAGTCTCTTCAATATAATTACATTTGCTAATCAAGAATTCTTCAAGATTTGTAATCCACTTTTTTTCTTGATTCTTGGAGCTTTGTATCACTCTGTAAAGCTTCTCAAACAAATATCAATCAGATATGAAAGTGTAATTCTCAATTGTCTTACAGAAAACCAATCAATGCGTCAATATATAGTTTTTGTCAATCCTGACGCTATGAAATCGATTAGCCAACTTACATAATCGGTTACATTAAACAAGAGTAACAAAATTACAACCAATTTGGCTCCTTAATTGAATACACAATTAATATAATCGATTTTCATTAAATGCTCGTCAAAAATATTTTAAAATATGATCGTTATAGCAGTTATGACCATATAAAATCAGTTTTCAAATCTTAACAAACTTAATTGAATTCACAATTCACGTAATCGATTAAGCTTTAACGCTTAGAAGATTTTTGAAACCTTTTCTTTCTGAAACACATCACAACACATTTTGCAAAAGATATATGCAAACACACGAGTTTTAATCGATTCACCAACTAATGTAATCGATTCAAAACTAGTTGTTTTGCCACAATTTAAAACTCAAGTTGTCTGATGACTTTAATTGATTATCATTCCACTGTAATCGATTTAGTCATGCGGATATGCTTTTGTACTTGTGGTTTTCATATCACCAAAACATGTATTGTGCATACACAAATATAATCCCTTTATAATCACAATAGTATGCATCAATCAATATAATATGTTCAACAAATGTGATGAACACAATACATGCATATTACACAGTAAGCATGTACACATTTAACTTATATATCACACAGTACTCACACGTATCTTTTTATTAACAATGTGTTGTCATCATCAAAAACTAACATCACAAGGATTGAATTTAGCTAACACTATGTTCCCCCTATCAACAATCTTCCCCTTTTTTGATGATGCACAACCATGATTAATAAAACCATGATTAATAAAGAAATAAAATGTTTTGAAGATTGGAAAATAAAATAATCCATGATAAGTCCAATACATCAGACCATTTTACGTGTGCACCACTATTTGATGTGTGGGCCAGTAGACAGACTGATGTGTGTAAAATAAGACCATATGATTGTTTGAAGTTCCATAAGACTATTTGCGATGCTGAACCACTTGTAACAAATTTTTTTACTTTGGACCAAATTAGTAGAAGCCTACGATATTGCACCTTTAAAAAAATTCAAGTACCTTAAAAAACCTATAAATAGAGAAGGACACAAATGCATAACACATTTATCACACCACATTCTACACCGTTCACCACCACTTTTCTATTTTTTTATTGTCTTGTTCATGGAAGAGTCAACTTTTATGGGTTGATTCTCCTACAAATTCAGTTACCCAAAAAAACTTATAAATAGAGAAGGACACAAACAACACATTTATCACACGATATTTGATATCATTCACCACCACTTGTCTACTTTTTAATTCTTGTTATTGTCTTGTTCATGGAAGACTCAACTTTTCTGGGTTAATTCTCCCTTAAATTCACATTGAATTTTATGTTATGTGTAATTGAAGTGTTGTTCTTCAAAATTTGTAAAACAAAAGTATAAATAATTTATTCTTTTTGAACTTTAATCTTTGCCTCTTAAGATTGCTTTTGAATGGTTCTCAATAATTCAACTATGTTCTTTAATTGGAACTTTTGTTAGTTTCTTTAATTCTAACAATTTCTTGGTTGCTTAATTTAAGAGGTAAGAG
The DNA here is from genome assembly GCF_016808095.1 of Vigna angularis. Taxonomy (NCBI): domain Eukaryota; kingdom Viridiplantae; phylum Streptophyta; class Magnoliopsida; order Fabales; family Fabaceae; genus Vigna; species Vigna angularis. Next base: position 10,673,491 of record NC_068975.1, on the reverse strand, counting down.
AATAAAAACCTCACAAATATATGCTTGGAGACGAGTGAGATACACAACAAATGACATTTGTTTGAGTAATTTAAATTATTTGGAAATTAAATGAATGATAGTCATATAATAATTGATGAAGAATTTATTGTGAATGAACTAGTGATAACAATTGAAAAACTATTATTTTTATACTTAATTTTGACATCAAAAATACCCTTTATGACTTAGAATGTAGCTTGAAATCATGTTTTTGCTTAAGTTGTGGAAATAAGAGAGTTGGATGGGTTTTATGCTTGGTTTTCCTTGTTTTGGCAGGAATTTAGAAGAATTTGATGATAGAAGTTGAAGTAGCAAGGAGTTGGACATAGGAAAGGAAGGAAAAGTGCACAATTCAAGTATCGCAGTCACCGCTCATCGCCATTTTACCGTTGAGCGCCAAGCTTGCTTGTTGAGTACACTGTCTCGCGCTTAAGCGTCATCGCTAAAGGCTAATTCTGAGTGTCGCACTTACCGTTGAGCGCCATTTTACCGCTCAGCGCTGTTAACGTGGGCTTGGGCCAATTTTTTGTAATTTTTAATAAACTATATAAGGGTTTAGTCGACCCAGGGTTGATATCTTTGGACAGAAAGAGGCGAAATTACACTCCTTTCACCCCTTACAGGCGGATTTTGGATGCGGAAGCTCCGATCTTCAACTTTTAGGGTTTTAACATTCATTCTTTTCATTATTTTCATGTAGTTTTACCATGTCTATGGTGAACTAAACCTCCATTGTTTTTGGGGAAATGATGTAATCCTTTGAAACTCCCATTATTGAATTAATTCTTGATTATATATGCTTTACTTCATTAATTGTTAGAGTTTTTCCTCTATACTCTATGCATACTTTGTTTAACTCATTCAATTGCATGATTATTCATTTTGTTCATATGGACACATATGGGGAAAGCTAAAACTGGGAAACTATCCCGGAAGAAATATTACCTAGACATAGGAATAGGAGGATCAGTTGCCTTTAAGCTTCTGTGAAAATGTAATGCATGAATAATTGCTAGGGAGACAAGACATTGTAAACTAGTGATTAGGAGCAGGCTTTCTTCACCGAGACATCGGGTTTAAGGTAAATTAGAAAATGACATTAACATTAATGAAGAAAGATGAATTTATGAATACATGATAGTGGATAGGATAAGTCGGAAACCCCAACAACATCATTATTCCATATTTTACATCAATCACGTTTGCATCTTTCAATCCAATTGATCAAAACTTGCATTCATGTTTAAATTTCGCAATTCAACCACAATGATTTTGTTTACAAGTATAACTTAATCAAGAAATCACATAACTATCTAGGTCGTGAGTCCTTTGGGAAACATACTTGGTCTTACCATTTTATTATTACTTGATACGATTCGGTACACTTGCCGAAGTGTTAACAAGTTTTTGGCGTCGTTGCCAGGGACTCGAGGTTTAACTATTTTATTTCTGTGATTATTGATTAGCTTTGACTTGATTTTTATTTTTATCTTTTTATATTTTTATCTTTTTATGTTATCTTTTTATCTTTTTATATTTTTTATCTTTTTTATCTTTTTGTGCTAACAATTGTTTCTAGGGTTTTGTTTTCTTGTGTATGCAGGATACAATTCGGACTAGGAGCAAGAAAACAACGTAACCTCTTCTTGAAGGATTGGACGAGAGTAGACGGAGAAGGAGAAGCTGAACATCTAGAGAATTATTTCCTTCTCCAGAGACACTTCTACAACCCTCACCACAAAGATCTAACCAAAGTACTGAAGAGATGGCTGGAGAGAACAATGGTACACGTACTCTGGCGGATTACACCACAGTTGTTGGCCCTCATCACTTAATAGTATAGCAAGGCCGAGGGTCAATGTTGCAAATATGGAGGTGAAACCAGCGTTGATACAATTGATGAAGAGCAGCAATTTTAATGGATTGTCACATGAAAGTCCATATGAGCATCTAACGACATTCAATGAGATTTGCAACACTGTAAAGATCAATGGTGTGTCGGATGACGCTATAAAGCTTAGTTTGTTTCCTTTCTCATTGGGAGGCAATGCTAAGCTATGGTTGATATCTTTCCCGGAGGATAGCTTTACTGAATGGGAAGCCGTGGTTTCAAAGTTTCTAAAGAAGTACTTCCCACAATCCAAAATCAACAAAGGGAAATAAGAAATTTCTTCTTTTAGACAAGGCATGGAGGAGACGCTAGGTCAAGCATGGGATAGATACAGGAGCTTGTTGAGAAAGATGCCCACTCATGGCTTTGACGAAACAATGGTACTCATTCTTTTCCTTGGAGGTCTTGGTTCACAAACCAAATTGATGCTTGATGCCTCAATTGGAGGTAATATCAAATGCAAGACTCCAGAGGAAGCTTTTGAATTGATAGACAACATGGCTACTAATGACAACGAGATGCATAGTGAAAGAGGAGCTCCACCTCAACAGAAGGGAGTCCTACAATTGCAATCTCAAGATGCCTTACTTGTTCAAAATAAAATTATTACTCAACAGCTGGAAGAAGTGACAAAGAAGCTTTCTTTATTACCACAAGAGATATATAATATTTTAATGGTTCAAAGGCAGCAGAAACCGCTGCAGCAACAACCCACTCCAATTGAGAAAACCACAAAGCTTGAGGAAACTTTCCACCAACTCATGAAAATGAGCGTCTCTTATTGTAAGAATGTAGAGGCTGCATTTAACAGTATGAAGATGCACATTGGGAAATTGGTCAACAAGATTGAGGGTTGTGAGAAGGATGCGAAAAGTAATTTGAGGGAAGAATGGAAAACGATTGTTACAAGAAGTGGCAAAGTGTTAGAGGAGAGAAAAATAGAGAGAAAAGAGAAAGAAAATGTGAGTAAGGAAGAAGTAAGTGAGCAGAAAGAGAGAATTGAGGGAGAAAAAAAGAAAGAAGAGGTAGATGAGAGAAAAAAAGAAAGAGATGTTGAAAAATCCCTTCCTTATCCCAAGACCTATTCAAAGAAGGAAAAAGAAAAACAACTTGAGCGGTTCATGGAGATGTTTAAAAATTGGAGATTATTATACCTTTCTTTGAAGCATTGCAACAGATGCCGTCATATGCAAAAATTTTGAAGGAGCTTCTTACAAAGAAGAGAAAATATATTGAGAAGGAGACCATTGAAGTGCAAGGTAATTGCAGTGCAATCATACAAAAACTACCTCCTAAGTTCAAAGATCTAGGAAGCTTCACTATTTCGTGTACCATCGGAGAATTGGAAGTTGGAAGAACATTGATTGATTTGGGAGCTAGCATTAATTTGATGCTGCTTGCTATGTTCAAAAGAATTGAAGATTTGGAACTCAAGCCTACTAGAATGACACTCCAATTGGCGGACAGTTCTCTTAAATAACCATATGGGGTGGTTGAAGATGTACTAGTGAAGGTAGACAAATTTGTATTTCCAGTGGATTTTGTCATATTGGAGATGGAAGAGTATGGAGATGTGCCTCTCATCCTTGGGCGACCATTTATGAAGACTACTAGAGTTTTAATTGATGTGGAGAATGGCAAACTTAAAGTAAGAGTTCAAGATGAAGAAGTAAATTTTGATGTATTCAAAGCAGTGACACATCCTAAAGATGATAAAGCATGTTTCAAATTTGATATACTTGATGAAGTTTGTATGGTGCAAGAAAGGATTGTACACATTTCTTCTCCGTTAGAGAAAACTCTTATTGATGCCTGTGAAGACTTGAATGAAGAAGAAGAAAAAATAATTGATGAGTGTATCACGAATTTGGAGACATTTAAGGAGATCCCAGAGGAGGAGGATAATTTTGAGATGATTGATATCAAAAAAGACATCAAAGAAAAGAATTTGGAGTTAAAGAGGTTACCATCACATTTGAAGTATGTTTTCTTAGGAGAAGATGGAACTAAGCCAGTCATCATTAGTAATTCTTTGCTTCATGAAGAAGAAGAAAAGTTGGTGGAAATATTGAAAGCCAACAAAGAAGCTATTGGGTGTTCAATTTCAGATGTCAAGGGTATAAGTCCAACTTACTGCATGCATAAAATATTTATGGAGGATGACTATAGACCAAGTGCTCAACCACAGAGAAGGTTAAATCTAGTAATGAAGGAGGTGGTTAGAAAAGAAGTATTGTAGCTTCTGGAAGATGACATTAGATATTCGATCTTTGACAGTGAATGAGTGAGTCCAGTACAGGTAGTGCCAAAGAAAGGTGGGATGACAGTAATCTATAATGAGAAGAATGAGCTCATTCCTACACGGACTATTACTGCATGGAGGATGTGCATTGATTATAGGAAGCTAAATAACGCTACTAGGAAGGATTATTTTCCCCTTCCTTTTATGGATCAGATGCTGGAAAGATTTGCGGGTCAGGCTTTCTATTGCTTGCTAGATGGACATTCTGGATACAATCAAATTGTGGTAGATCCAAAAGACCAGGAGAAGACAACATTTACGTGTCCATTTAGTGTATTTGCTTACAGAAAGATGCCATTTGGGTTATGTAATGCTACAACTACTTTTCAAAGGTGTATGCAGGCAATTTTTTTGGATATCATAGAGAAGTGTATTGAAGTCTTCATGGATGATTTTTCAGTATTTGGAGATTCATTCCAAAGGTGTTTGGTGAATCTGGATATTGTCCTCAAGAGATGTGTTCAAACGAATCTTGTGCTTAACTGGGAGAAATGTCATTTCATGGTAACAGAAGGAATTGTGTTAGGTCACAAAATTTCTGCTAGGGGGATTGAAGTGGATAAAGTCAAAGTAGAGGTCATTGAGAAACTTCCTCCACCAACAAATGTGAAGGGAATTAGAAGTTTTTTAGGCCATGCTGGGTTTTATAGAACATTTATTAAATTCTTCTCAAAGATTGCCAAACCGTTGAGTAATTTGCTAGTTAAAGATGTACCATTTGTGATGAATGAAGAATGTTTAAAAGCTTTTGACATCTTGAAAAGTAAATTGATCTCGGCCCAAGTGATGGTAGCTCTAGATTGGAATCGAAATTTTAATTGATGTGTGATGCCAATGATTATGCAATAGGTGTTGTGTTAGGTCAGAGAAAAGAGAAAGTATTTCATACTATCTATTATGCTAGTAAGTTTTTGAATGAAGCTCAATTGAATTATGCCACCATAGAAAAAGAATTTCTTGCTATTGTGTATGCTTTAGAGAATTTTAGACCTTATCTCATTGGGTCTAAAGTGATCATCTACACAGATCATGCAACTATAAAGTATTTGCTAACCAAGTCAGATTCTAAGCCGAAATTGATTAGATGGGTGCTATTACTACAAGAGTTTGATGTGGAGATCCGTGACAAGAAGGGAAGTGAAAATGTAATAGATGATCACTTATCTAGGTTGGTTAACAATGAAGTTATAAGCAAGGAAGCTGAAATCTGGGAATCATTTTCAGATGAAACACTCATGTATATCCAACAAAGGCCTGATATGGCTAATTTCAAAGCTGCAGGAGTAATTCCAGAAGATCTTAATTGGCAACAAAGAAAAAAAATTTTACATGATGCCAAGCAGTTTATCTGGGGTGATCCTTATTTGTTCAAGATTGGAGCTGATAATCTTTTGAGGTGGTGTGTGACGAATGAAGAAGCAGAAGGAATTCTCTGGCACTATTATGATTCACCTTACGGGAAACATTTTAATGGAGGAAGAACATCAACAAAAGTTCTCCAATCAGGATTTTATTGGCCTACCCTGTTTAAAGATGCTCATAATCATGCCAGAAATTGTGATAAATGTCAAAGGATTGGGGCTATTTCAAGACGTCATGAGATGCCATTACAAGGCATTTTAGAGGTTGAAGTCTTTGATTGCTGGGGTATTGATTTTCTGGGACCCTTTCCACCATCTTTCAACAATGAATATATATTGGTGGTAGTGGATTATGTGAGTAAATGGGTGGAAGCTCTGGCTTGTCCCAAGAATGATGCTAGCACTGTGATTAAATTTCTGAAGAGGCAGGTTTTTTCATGCTTTGGAACTCCAAGAGTACTTATTAGTGATGGAGGATCTCATTTTTGTAACTTTCAGCTTGCAAAAGTACTCAAACATTATGGTGTGAGACATAAGGTGCCTGCATCTTATCATCCACAGACAAATGGACAAGCTAAGGTGTCTAACAGAGAGATAAAGAGGATTTTAGAGAAAACAATTGCTTCATCAAGAAAGGATTGGTCACAGAAACTGGATGATGATCTCTGGGCATAAAGATTTGTGGGCTCTAAAATTTTTGAATTTTGATCCCTCAAATATTCAAAATAAATGCAGAAGGCAGATATTGAAGCTTGAAGAGATGTGGTTGCATGCATATGATTCATCCAGGAGCTACAAAGAGAGGGTAAAATTCTATCATGACAAGAAGCTGATAAAAAGAGTTTTTACTCCAGGGCAGCAGGTGTTGTTGTTCAATTCACGTTTGAAGTTGTTTCCTGGGAAGTTGAAGTCAAAGTGGTCAGGACCGTTCACAGTGAAGGAAGTGCGTCCTCATGGAGCAATTGAATTGGTAGATCCAGCTGCCAGTGATCCAGAGAGAAGTTGGGTAGTGAGTGATCAACGTCTCAAGCATTATTTGGGAGGAGAAGTGGAATGTCTCTCAACAGTTCTGAAGCTGAGGGATCCATGAGCTTATTGGGTCAAGCTAGTGACGTTAAAGAAGCGCTTACTAGGAGGCAACCCAGTTTTCTAAAAACTTATCTTTGTATTGTTGAACTTATTTGCTTCTGTTTTTGGAATAGGTTGTGATGTACTCAGTTTGAAACTTTATCTAATGTGATAGTTTGATTGACTTGTGCATGATGAGTATTGCTTGATGATGCTTGGATATTGATTGATGTTGAGATTGTACACCATATGCTGATATACAGGTGGTTGTTCACAAGCTATGTGAATAGATGTATGATGTTGTGATTGTGATTATGATGCTAAGCAGGATTTGTATCTGGAATATATGGAATGTTAAATGAGCCTATATGTGAGGTTTTGAACTCTAGAGATTTTGTGAATGATGACTATTACTTTGAAAGCATGACTTTTCCCAGGTTTCTGTGATTGAATCAATTGCTTGAATGTGTCATATGATCAAGGCCATCTGTTGTTATCCTTTTTTAGCCAATGCATGATTTTAACCTAGTAAAAGAGAGCACAATGTGTTCTATCCTTTGAACCTTTAGCTTTAAACATTATTTGAAAAACCTTTGTGAAAATATTTACCTTGAGTTAAGTGGATAATATATGTGATATTGATAAAGGTTCAAGTTTGGGGTTGTTGGGAAATTTGAAAAGGGGAAACACATAAGCATTGATCTAAGTGTTGAGCAAATTGAAAAACAAAAGAAAAAAAGAAAGAAAAAGAAAGAAAAAGCAAAGCTTAATGCAAGGGAAAGTTGGGAAGAAGAAGTGAGAGTGCTTGTAAATGAATCTCTTAACTCAAGGATTTTGTGATCTAGAAAAACCAATTCTCTTCTTAACCCAGCCACATTATAAGTCGTAGAAAGTCCTTGTGATGATGGTTGCTCGTGAATGTGTTTGATTGTGGTTAAATGAAAGGTAAAGTTGATCCATGTGACATTGTGATAGTAGAGTGAATGAGGGACCTCTATATACACTTGTGTGATTGAGTGAAACACTTTAACTGGTGAGGAATGATTCCATGAGCACTTGATTACATCTATGCTTACTTAATTGATCATTCATGAGAATAGCATCTGTTGGAGAGTATGTGATTATGTGAACACCATGATGAGTAGTTGTGAATCAAGGCATGTGTGCATCTTGACTGAATTATATTTGATGAGCTGATTTGAGTAATTACTTGTCATGAAAGAAAGAGTTTTTGAATGTGTTGAACCATTGTATTGATTGGTGAAGACTGAGTTACATCTTCTTTGCTTGAGGACAAGCAAAGTTCTAAGTTTGGGGCTGTGATAACAATTGAAAAAATGTTATTTTTATACTTAATTTTGACATCAAAAACACCCTTTATGACTTAGAATCTAGCCTAAAATCATTTTTTTGCTTAAGTTGTGGAATTAAGAGAGTTGGATTGGTTTTATGCTTGGTTTTCCTTGTTTTGGCAGGAATTTAGAAGAATTGGATGAAAGAGTTGAAGTAGCAAGGAGTTGGACTCAGGAAAGGAAGGGAAAGTGCACAATTCAAGTATCACAGTCACCGTTGAGCGCCATTTTACCGCTAAGCACCATTTTACCGCTGAGCGCCAAGCTTTCTTGTTGAGTACACTGTCTCGCACTTAAGCGTCATCGTTGAGGGCTAATTCTGAGTGTCGCACTTACTGTTGAGCGCCATTTTACCGCTGAGCGCCGTTAACTTAGGCTTGGGCCAATTTTATGTAATTTTTAATAAACTATATAAGGGTTTAGTCGACCTAGGGTTGGTATATTTGGAAAGAAAGAGGCGAAATTACACTCCTTTCATCCCTTGGAGACAGATTTTGGATGCGGAAGCTCTGATCTTCAACTTTTAGGGTTCTATATTTTCATTATTTTCATCTAGTTTCACCATGTCTTTTGTGAATTAAACCTCCATTATTGTTGGGAAACAATGTAATCCTTTGAAACTCTCATGTATTGAATTGATTCTTGATTATATATGATTTACTTCATTAATTGTTAAGGTTTTTCCTCTATACTCTATGCATGCTTTGTTTAACTCATTCAATTGCATTATTATTGATTTTGTTCATATGGACACACGGGGAAATCTAAAACTGGGGAAACTCTCCCGGAAGCCATATTACCTAGACATAGGAATAGGAGGATCAGTTGCCTTTAAGCTTTTGTGAAAATGTAATGCATGAATAATTTCTAGGGAGACAAGACATTGTAAACTAGTGATTAGGAGTAGGCTTTCTTCAACGAGACATCGAGTTTATGGTAAATTAGAAAGTGGAATTAACATTAATGAAGAAAGATGAATTCATTAATACATGAGAGTGGATAGGATAAGTCAGAAACCCCAACAACATCATCATTCCATATTTTACATCAATCACTTTTGCATCTTTCAATCCAATTGATCAAAACTTGCATTCATGTTTAATTTTCGCAATTGAACCACAATGATTTTGTTTACAAGTCTAATTTAATCAAGAAATTACATAACTTTCTAGGCCGTGAGTCCTTTGAGAAACAATACTTGGTCTTACCATTTATTATTACTTAATATGATTCGGTACACTTGTCGGAGTGTTAACAACTAGATGGTCAATTTGTTTCTCTAATTGATTTATTTTCATTCTTTTAATACCATTTTCAACAACAACCCAACTTTAACTTAATTTTTCCTTTAATTTTATGCTTTCTCTACGCATTATGTTTGTTCACTTATTAAGATTGTAATTGAATTCTTTGAGGGATGACTTTGGGTTGACTAAGGGTTAACTAACCTTATTTATACTTAATCTTTTATAACCTTATATGCATTAGACAATCTTCAACTTTACATTGGATAGCCTAATCTTACATTAGATGGTTTACTCTTAGAGTAGATAGTCTACTCTTGTGGGTTTGTAGTATTCTTAACCACTCCATGTATTCTTAGACGCTTCTGGTATCCTTTTGATACACCGTCTAGGTGAGTTTCACCAACTCCAAGTTTCCACTAGATAATCCTATTATTAACCTGATAGGTTGCCTAGTAATCCTTCAACTCAATCGAGTTAAAAAATAAGTGTTTTAATTTTCTCCAGAATGTGCAATCAATCAGATCGCTTACAAGTCTTTAGATAATTACTCTCATAGAGAGGATATGTGTTCAATACAATTCAATCTAATAAAGTGTTTTCTCTTTTTTCTCTTGTTACAATAGTAAGCTTGTATATTAATGAAGCTTGAGAGTATTTCTAATCTTGAGCTTTGTTGATAGGGGGAGCACTGTGATAGCTAAACCCAATCCCTGTGATAATGGTTTTTGATGATGACAACACATCATTAATAAAAACACATGTGTATGATGATGACGACACTACTTATGGTTATTATGAAATATATACACATATTATGATTGTCATATTTGACATACATTTGACATATCCTATTGACTGATGCATACTACTGTGTTTGTAAAGTGATCATATCTGTGTATGCATAATATATTTTTTGAAATAGAAAAACCACATGCACAAAAATCATATCTACATGAATTAATCGATTACAATGTTGAGATAATCAATTAGGTTCATCATACAACTTGAGTTTTGAACTATGACAAAACAACAAGTTTTGAATTGATTACATTAGTTGGTAAATCGATTAAAACTCGTGTGTTTGCTCATATCATTTTCAAATGTGCTATGATGGATTGTGTATTCAAAAATCTTCTAAGTGTCAAAGACTAATCGATTACATGGATTGTGTATTCAATTAAGTTTGTTAAGATTTGAAAACTGATTTCATATTGGTCATAATTGCTGTAACGGTCATATTTTTAAATATGTTTGACCAACATTTAATGGAAATCAATTGTATTAATTGTGTATTCAATTAAGGAGCCAAAAGGAATAAATGATTAACATAAATTACCATATGAGGTGTTCATTAGCAAAATCTTGACACTCTATCGAGTTGTTCTCTCTGGTGAAACCAAAATCATCTGCAACATGACAAATGAAATTGGAAAAGCTATACTAACATATGTTGGTATGAAGAAAACTATTGATGGTTGAGTGCTTAGAGATGTGTTGCACTCAACCTAAAAATGAAACTGAACTATCTGACTTTGATGAAAACTCTGTTTCACTTACTCCCAAATCTGAATTGGAAAGATTCGTCATGAACATATTCAAAAGAACTTCTGAAAAGATTGGAAAGTTGAAGAAATCTATATTTCGAATGCAAAGGAAAATGGATGAGCTATTAAGTGTTAAAATAGAATGGCTCAATTTCTCACACCAAGAGGGGAGGGGGGGTTGAATTAGTGACATATAAAATTTAAAACTTTCAAAATCTTTTTTACCAAAAGAGATGCCTTTACACTTTTCAATGCAGCGGAAATTTAATCAAATGAGTATAAAGTGTAATTGATTGAATGTAAAAGAGTAGGGATAAGAAAGATCAAACACTGAGTTTTTATACTAGTTCGGCCAAGCCTACGTCTAGTATCCTTCCAACCACAGGAAGCCAATGCACTATAATGATCAAGGTTTCTACAACAAGGGACCTCACGTCAAAAATATAAAACACCTCTCTAACCCTCTAATCAAAATATAGGCAGTACATAAACAAACTAGCATCAAGAATCTCCTCTCCTGTAGTCTAACCCCTTTCAGGAACTCTCAAAGCTAAGAACGCAACACATCCTTCTTCTTGTAATCACAACAAGGAACTCAGCCCAATAGATTGTAGAACCAGATCTTGCAGTTGATACCCAAATGTATAGATAGATCAGACTTTGAAAACACAACAACCTTGCTTTTCAAGAAATTACAAGCAGTTGATCACCCCGGTCAATCTTGTTTTCTTAAAGCTTTTCCTCTTTTTGTAAGAATCAAACTTTCTGCAAAAGAATATGAAAATGTCAGAATCACAAAAGTTCTTACAGAAATCAAATTCGCGTCAATTTATAGTATAAGATATCTCTGACGCATTTTAATAAACTAAGCTACTAATGCAGTCGAATATAACAATTATGTTATAGTAGTTAGCAGCAGTCAAAGCAATTAATTGAATTCACAATTAATGAAGTCGAATAAAATTTAATGCTTGGTCGACACATTTAAAAATATATCCGTTGTGACAGTTACATCAAGCATTAACAGATTTTAAAACAGTAACAAACTTAATCGAATACATATCACATGCAATCGATTATGCAACAATGTTAAGCAAAGTTTTGAAAACTTTTCTCTTTGAAAAACTCTCATAGAACACTTGAAAAAAGTTTGTGCAAAGACACAAATTTTAATCGACTCGCCCCATAATGAAATCAACTTAAAATTGTTGTTTTGCCACACAATTAAAATTCAACATTAGTGCTTGTGATTTTTCTCATCCAAAAACATGTGTCATGCATTCATGGATAAAATCACATATATAACACAATGAAATGCAATGAACCACACAACAACAACACAATCATGTTCTCATATACGCATATAACATGTAAGCATAGAACATGTAACACATAATTCACATGTGTTATTAATTATGCGTTGTCATCATAAAAAGTTAAGATACTACTGAGATTGTGGGTTCAGCTAAACCAGTGCTCCCCCTATCAACAATATCAACATTAAGAATTATGTTGACAATTCTTCTTCCACATAAGGGTCAGATGAAAAAATGAGTCAAGTGAAGAGGATTCCATGATTCAATCAAACTCAGAATAGGAGTTTCTTAGTTCTTAATTGTCTTTATTTTATTTTGTTTTAGTTGGCTTTTAGGCCATATTTTATCCTGGTTGTATTTTTCTGGTTTATCTTTTAAATATGAATGAAATTATATTTTTCATTTAATCAATCTTTGTGAATGGTTAATTGTGATTGACTGCTTAAGCTGATTAATAACATCAATTCAATCACTTATATGTATGCAACTAGAACATTTCAATGTTATATCATTTCAATTGCATAATCATACTTAAAGTGTGATAATGATTATTGTGATTCAGCTGCATAAAGACTAAAATGCTTGATCTAGATGAGAAAGGTTATGCAGGAATGTTGATTACAAGCTGATCTAAAATGAGAACTTCACATTACTCTACAACTTGAAATCGATTAAGAGAAAGCTATAATCGATTGTGATTCGTCAATTGGTTTGAAGTTTCTAAACTTCTGATTTCTATACTTTAAACTTGGACTTGTGATTTTTTATAGGCTTATTCATCAAATATCTCATTGTGTTTAATCCGTTGTGAATTTGATATGAGATTATGAGTGACTAAATTGTTTTGGTTGGTTCAAAATGTATCAAACTTGCTCTGATTGTGTTTATGTCATATACTCTGATACATTGCTTGAACATATTTAGAAAATACATACTCTGTCATATCTAAGTCATGAATCCGTGATACTGAACGCCGATATGCATAATGATAGGGGGAGTATTGGATGTTGTTATATGTTGTTTCACATGTTAAAAAGGGGAGAAAATGTTAGATTCATGTGAATATTGCTGACAGGGGGAGCATCATTATCTGTTAACAAGACTGATGGATCTCTATATGATTCATTATATCTGTTTCAATTAAATTATGTTACATATCCTTTTTTTCTAATGCCCTAAGGGGGAGAAATAATATGAAATTGTTGATTGTGTATTGTACAACATCATGGTTTTATTAATCATGGTTGTGCATCATTAAAAAAAGGGGAGATTGTTGATAGGGGGAACACAGTGTTAGCTAAATCCAATCCCTGTGATGTTCATTTTTGATGATGACAACACATTATTAGTAAAAACATATGTGTGAGTACTGTGTGATATATAATTTAAATGTGTACATGCTTACAATGTAATATGCACGTATTGTGTTATCACATTTGTTGAACATATTATATTGATTCATGATTACTATTGTGTTTATGAAGGGAACATATCTGTGTATGCACAATACATGTTTTGGTGATATGAAAACCACAAGCACAAAAGCATATTTCCATGACTAAATCGATTACAGTACAATGATAATCAATTGAGGTCATCAGACAACTTGAGTTTTAAACTGTGGCAAAACAACTAGTTTTGAATCGATTATATTAGTTGGTGAATTGATTAAAACTCGTGTGTTTGCATATATCTTTTGCAAAATGTGTTGTGATGTGTTTTGGAAAGAAAAGTTTTCTAAAATCTTCTAAGTGTTAAAGCTTAATCGATTACGTGAATTATGTATTCAATTAAGTCTGTTAAGATTTGAAAATTGAACTCTTATGGTCATAACTGCTATAACGATCATTTTTTAAAATATGTTTGACTAACATTTAATGGAAATCGATTATATTAATTGTGTATTCAATTAACGAGCCAAATTAGTTGTAATTCTGTTACACCTGTTTAATGTAACCGATTACGCAAGTTGACTAATCGATTTCATAGCGTCAAGATTGAGAAAAACTATATATTGACACATTGATTGATTTTCTTTAAGACAATTGAGAATTACACTTTCATATCTGATTCATATTTGTTTGAGAAGTTTTACAGAGTGATACAAAGCTCCAAGAATCAAGAAAGAAAGTGGTTTACAAATCTTGAAGAATTTTTTAGTAGCAAACGTAACTGGATGGAAGAGACTGATCGTTCTACACAGCTGAGGTGCTTTCTGTGTGAGCAGGAGGAAAAGACTCACAATCTTTGATTTACGGTTCCGTGTGCATGCGGCTAGGAAGAAAGAGCGGGAAGTTCTTTGTACTTCGAGAGGTGTCTCAAAGAGGTGACTATAGGAGAGGATTGTTCTTGTTGTAGGGTCTTGTTATCGGCTATATTAGATTATTGAGTCAGATAGGTGGTTTAGATTTTGACATATTGGTCACTGTAAAGCCTTAGTGTAAAAACTCAAATCTTTATAGTGCAATTGGCTTTCAATCTCAGGTTGATTGAAAGGAGACTGGATGTAGGCATTAAGGCCGAACCAGTATAAAAACTGAGTTTGATTTTCTTCTCCCTATCTCTTTGCATAATCGATTACATACTATTATTAATTGATTACACATATTGTTACATTGAACACACATTTCTTACGACATAAGAAAGTTTTCAAGAACAATATCATTTGCGAAAAAGATTTCAAAAGTGCAATTTTTTATAAAACACCAATTCACCCTCCCTTCCCCCCTCTTTGTGTTGAGAAACAAAGCTCATTAATTCTAACACTTTCTTTTCAACTAGATTGAGGATTAGTCCAGATAAAGATGTAACAGTAAATGGTTCAGTTTGCATTCATATAACAGATTCAACAATTACAATCAATTCAATTTAACCAGTATCCATATTAATCAGTAGATTTAAATGCTGAACAACTTAATTCGATTCATTGATATTAACCAGAATGATTTCAAGTAGAAACCAAAATATAATTTGCTAGGTGAAATAGAACAAAATCTAAAACAGTCATGACTAAATATGACTAAGATTCTGAACACCTATTTTGAGTCAGATATTTCTATATATTCTTCATCTGTTTTTATTTCTTCATCTTTAGTGACATCCTCAGATGTTTTATCAAAGGCATTGGTTCTTAATGCATAATTCAGTTTCCTATGCAGACCGGACAATTCTTAATGTTGTCTCTTGAACTGATCAACCACAAACCTTTCAAATTTTGACTTAACCTTGAAGCAATACGTGGACTTATCATTACCAATGGGCTCAATCTCTTCCACTTTAACAACATGTTCATCTTTGAAGGACCAACCCTTTTCATCTTTTCATAGCCCCATATCATGTAAAGCCAACTTCTCAATTACATTCTTCTTTGAGCAACTCAAGGTAACTTCATTTGATACATCTACTCCATGATGCCTCAGAATTTTGCTGATGAAGACAACATAAGGAAGATGATACACCTGTTGTCTGGTAAATTTTGTCATGTGATCGCTCACCATAGAAATGCAATTTGTTGGAACCTTGGCACGTAAATCATGTTGATGGCAACCCCTTTAGGGACTTCCCATCCTAAGAAGTATCAACATAAGACTAAGAAAGGGAAGTTGAATAAACAAAAGTTCTTTTCTTTCTAAGTCTTAGAATGTTTACTTTACTAAATATATCTACACTGTTTTGTAGGACAATAATAAGGCTTGGAACCATAACCAAGCAGCCAAAGAAGCTTGCAGCCGTTGCCACTCACAAATCTCCAAGTTTGAAGCACATGTTATATATGAAACACAAAGCAACCGTGTAGTTTCATCTCTTTTGAGCACGTTTTCAATGTTGTGCACATGGAACATGGCAGCTTAGTCCGTATAGCTTCTCCGACATGTCTCTCTCTTACATTTCTAGTAGCTTGCTAGGCACGTTTGAAGGCCTCTCTTCATCTATAAAAGAGAACCTCAATCCATTGTAAGAATAACTTTAATTGAAGTAAAGAAATGCTGCCAATTTCCAGCTATTACTCTCAAGTTCACCTCTGTGCTTTGTTATCTAGCACCTCCTCTAGCTCCTTTCCCCTTTGGAAAGCCTACTGAGTTAGAAATCTACCAAAACACTCATCCAAACACCACCAGACAATTAATCAAACACCTTCCGTGCGCCTCCAACTGCATCTGCGTTTTCCAATTCCGCTGCCACCTCTAG
Organism: Vigna angularis; assembly: GCF_016808095.1. Taxonomy (NCBI): domain Eukaryota; kingdom Viridiplantae; phylum Streptophyta; class Magnoliopsida; order Fabales; family Fabaceae; genus Vigna; species Vigna angularis. The sequence continues at coordinate 10,657,201 of NC_068975.1, read as the reverse complement.
TCTGAGAAGCTGCTCATTCTTGAAGAGTGAAGCTGCTTCCATCACATGTAGCATATACACATCCTCAGTTGTAAGTTGAGCATGATTTCCACCTCTTGGCAGTAAAATCCAGGCTATGATAAATGCACACAGTCGCTCATTCTTTTTCAGTCCTCCAACCTTGAAGAGAGTGAAATATCTTTGCTCTTCTGGAAATCTTAAGCAGTCTTTGTAGATGGCCATTTTGTTAATTCCTCTCATACCCAAATGTGACTTAATCTACTCAGATGTCTACACCTTTTACTCGAGAAAGAATGTTGTTGTCTTCAGCCCTCAAGTTTGCATAAAATACCTTAACCGGTTCTGGATAGTTTTAACATCCTTAACTTTAAACAGTCTAGACCACTTGGAATTCAACTTTCCAGGGAAAAACTTTAGACGTAAGTTGAATAACAAGACCTGCTGCCCTGGATAAAAAAACCTTTTTTACCAACTTCTTGTCATGACAAAATTTTACCTTCTCTTCATAATTCTTGGAAGACTCATAAGCATGAAAACGCATCTCTTCCAACTCAAGAATTTGTCTTTTTCTCTTATCAACGGTATCAAATGGATCAAAATTTAAGAATTTCAAAGCCCACAAAGCTCGATGTTCCATCTCCACTGGTAAATGACATGATTTTCCATATACTAATTGAAAAGGAGACAAACCTATAGTTGTCTTCATTGTTGTCCTGTATGCCCAAAGACCATCATCTAGCTTTTGAGACCAATCCTTCCGTGATGAAGCAATTGTCTTTTCCAAAATCTTCTTTATCTCCCTGTTAGATACTTCACCTTGCCCGTTTATCTATGGATGATAAGGTGCAGCCACATTATGCCTCACACCATAATGCCTGAGTATTTTTGCTAGCTGAGCATTGCAAACATGAGATCCCCCATATTGATAACAACTCTAGGAACTCCAAATCGAGCAAAAATTTTCCTTTTCAAAAATCTAATGACAATGCTAGCTTCATTCCTAGGACAAGCAATTGCTTCCACCTACTTACTCTCATAATCAACCGCCACCAAAATATATTCATTATTAAAAGACGGTGGAAAAGGTCCAATAAAATCTATCCCCTAGCAATCAAAGACTTCAACCTCCAAAATGCCCTATAATGGCATTTCATGTTGTTTTGAGATGCTCCCAGTTCTCTGACATTTATCACAATTTCTAGCATGATTATGAGCATCTTTAAACAAAGTAGGCCAATAAAATCCTGACTGAAGAACCTTTGCAGATGTTCTCTCTCCATTAAAATGCCCCCAATAAGGTGAATCATGACAATGCTAAAGAATTCCTTCTGCTTCTTGATAACGGTTGAAAATATTGTTATTTATGATGTAATTTTGATACTAAATGCACCCTTTTCTGCTTAAAAAATTGCTTGGAACCATGTTTTTCATTTAAGTTGTGTGAATAAGAGTTGAGGTTGAATTTGATTATTTTATGACTAATTCTCCTTGTTTTGGTAGAAAATAAGATAATATGGAAAGCATGGATGACATGCCATGGAGATGGAGCTCAGAAAGGCCTGGAAAAGCACCAGAAGCGAGGAGTGCTCGAAGCTTGGGCGCCCTTTTTGGAGGCTTGAGCGTAGGAAACCACCGCTCATTGCCCGAGCGCCCATTTTGGGTTCTTAAGCGCCAGAAGCACGAAGCTTGGGCGTCCTCTATGAGGCTTGAGTGTAGGAAACCACCGCTCACCGCCCGAACGCCCCTTTTTGGGCGCTTGAGCGCCAGAGACACGAAGCTTGGGTGTTATCTGTAAGGCTTAAGCATGGAAGACCACCGCTCACCACTCGGGCGGCCGAAGTGCGGTGCTTGAGCGCCAACGACACGGGCCTGGGCTTTGTTTCTATTCTGTCTTCGTTGTATTTAAAGGTCCCAAACGTCTTATGTTTTGTATCTCTGGTTGGAGCAGCACAACAACACACTCTTCCACTCTCTGAAGGCAGATTTGGATGTGGGAGCTTCCATCCTCTACTTTTAGGGTTTTGCTATCTCATGCTTTTCCATTATTCATCTAGCTTCATCATGTCTATGGTAAACTAAACTCTATTTGTTGTTGTAACCTTGTGAAATCTCATGTATTTGAATTGATTCTTAATAACACATGCGTTTTCATTAATTGTTAGAGTAATTCATATGTGCTTATTACATGCTTTGTTTAATTCATTCATAGCATGATGTATGAATTGCATGAGTGCCGGGAGGTTCCTTACAATTCAGGTTCTTATTGAATTCTCCCAAGAATAATATTTCTTAGCGATGAGGGTATGAGTCTTGGTTGTCTTAAAACTCTTGATCTTCAAATTTAATTACTAGGAATGCTAGGAATTGCATGAACTGGTGATTGAGGACAAACTTATTTCATCGAGGGATCGGGTTTAAGTAATTTAGTGAGTGACGTTGACATTAATGAAAAAAGACAAATTCTTACATACATGAGAGGGAACTTGGTGAAATCTAACCCCAACAACATATTCATCTCATATTAAACAACATTTCTTTATCACTCTACTCTTCTACTATTGATCAAACTGCATTCATATTTAATTTTTTGTCTTTGCATCTGAAACCAATGATCTCGGTTTCTTTAAGTCTTAATTAATCAAGTTATCACACAATTGTCTAGCGTAGAGAGTCCTCTAGGATACGATACTTGGTCTTATCATTTTATATTACTTGTGCGATTTGGTACACTTGCCGATTCATCAACACTTCTTCATTAGTAACACAACGCCTCAAAAGATTGTCCGCTCCAATCTTAAATAAAAACAGATTATCCTAGATAAAATCTTCTGGAATTACTCCTACGGCTTTAAAATTAGTCATATCAGCAAACCATGGCCTCCATTGAATATACAGGAGGAGTGTTTCATCTGAGAAGGACTCCCAAATTTCTTTCTCCTTACTTGTGACTTCACCATTTACTAACCGGGATAGATGATCAGCAATCACATTCTCACTACCCTTCTTGTCACGAATTTCCACATCAAACTATTGCAGTAAAAGTACCCATTTAATTAAGCGTGATTTAGAGTCTAGCTTGGTTAGCAAATACTTTATAGCTGCATGATCCGTGTATATGGTCACCTTAGACCGAATGAGATAAGGTCTAAATTTCTCCAAGGCATATACTATAGCAAGGAATTCCTTTTCTGTAGTGGCATAATTCAACTAGGCTTCATTCAAAACTTTGGTCGCATAATAAATAGTGTGAAAAACCTTCTCTCTTCGTTGGCCAAGCACAACACCTGTAGCATAATCACTAGCATCACACATTAACTCAAAGTCTTGATTCCAATTTGGAGCTACAATCACTGGCGTAGAAACCAGTTTCTTCTTCAGAATGTCAAAAGCCTTCATGCATTCATCATTCATCACAAAAGGCACATCTTTGACAAGGAGATTGCTTAAAGGTTTGGAAATCTTGGAGAAGTCTTTAATAAATCTTCTATAAAACTCGGCATGCCCAAAAAAGCTCTTGATTCCTTTCACATTTGTCGGTGGTGGAAGCTTTTGAATGACTTCCACTTTAGCTCTATCAACCTCAATTCCCCTTGAAGAAACTTTGTGCCCCAGAACAATGCCTTCAGTTACCATGAAATGGCATTTTTCCCAGTTAAGAATAAGGTTTGTCTGAATGCACCTTTTAAGAACACTATCCATGTTAGATAAACACACTTGGAATGAATCACCAAATACCGAAAAATCATCCATAAAGACTTCAATGCACTTTTCTATCATATCCTCAAAGATTGCATGCATACATCTTTGAAATGTGGCTGGAGCATTACACAAGGCAAATGGAATTTTTCTATAAGATAAAATACCAAATGGACATTTAAAAGTTGTCTTTTCCTAGTCTTTTGGATCTACCACAATTTGATCTACCCTGAGTAACCATCCAGAAAGCAATAGAAAACTTGTCCAACCAATCTCTCCAACATTTGATCCATGAAAGGAAGGGGAAAGTGATCCTTCCTTGTGGCCTTATTCAACTTTCTATAGTCAATGCACATCCTCCACCCAGTTATCGTCCTAGTAGGTATGAGCTCATTCTTTTCATTATATATAATTGTCATCCCACCTTTCTTTGGTACCACCTGTACTGAGCTTACCCATGCGCTATCAGAAATAGGGTATATAATACAAGGCTCTGGAAGCTTCAGAACTTCTTTTCTAACCTCCTCTTTCATCACAAGATCCAGTCTTCTTTGTGGTTCCGCAACTGGTTTATACTCATCTTCCATGAATATTTTGTGCATGCAATAAGTTGGGCTTATGCCTTTGAGATCCGAAATTGACCATCTCATAGCTCCTTTGTTGGATTTTAGTACTTCCACCAACTTTTCTTCTTCTTTGGAGGATAAAGAATCACTGATGATGACCGGTTTATTCCTACCTTCTTCTAAGAAAACATACTTTAAATGTGGAGGTAACATCTCCAGTTCCAGTTTATTTTCCTTGACTTTTTCCTTAGTATTGATCTCTTCAATTTTCGCCTCATGAAAAGGGATTTATTTTAATGCATCCAAGTCAGTCAAGCACTCATCAATCAATTCCTCTTCTTCCTCATTCAAATATTCACATGCATCAATGAGCATTTTCTCTAAAAGAGAAGAACAACGTACCATATTCTGCTGAATCATACATACTTCATCTAGTGCATCAAGATGAAAATATGCCTTATCATCTTTTGGATGAGCCATGGCTTCAAACACGTCAAAATTCACTTCTTCATCTTGTACACTCACCTTGAGTTTTCCATTCTCTACATCAATTAAAACTCGAGCCGTTTTCATAAAGGGTCTCCGAAGAATGAGAGGCACATATATATCCTCCTCCATCTCCATGATGACAAAATCCACCAGAAATAAGAATTTGTCCACTTTAACAAGCACATCTTCAACCACCCCATAAGGGTATTTAAGAGATGTATCCGCTAATTAGTAGTAACCCGAGTAGGCTTGAGTTCCAAACCTTCAATCTTTTTATACATAGAGAGTGACATTAAGTTGATGTTAGCTTGTTAACACTCGGCAAGTGTACCGAATCGTATCAAGTAATAATAAAATGGTAAAACCAAGTATCGTTTCCCAAAGGACTCACGGCCTAGACAATTATGTGATTTCTTGTTTAATTAGACTTGTAAACAAAGTCATTGTGTTTGAATTATGGAAAATAAACATGAATGTAAAATATGAATGAGTATGTTGTTGGGATTTCCGACTTATCCTATCCACTCTCATGTATTCAAGAATTCATCTTTCTTCATTAATGTTAATGCCACTTTCTAATTTACCTTAAACCCAATGTCTCGGTGAAGAAAGCCTACTCCTAATCACTAGTTTACAATGTCTTGTCTCCCTAGCAATTATTCATGCATTACATTCGCACAGAAGCTTAAAGGCAATTGATCCTCCTATTCCTATGTCTAGGTAATATTGCTTCCGGGAGAATTTCCCTAGTTCTAGATTTACCTATATGTGTCCATATAGATAACATCAATGATCATGCAATTGAATGAGTTAAACAAAGCATGCATAAAGTGTAGAAGAAAAACCCTAACAATTAATGAAGCAAAGCATATAAAATATAGAATCAATTCAATACATGAGAGTTTCAAAGGATTACATCGGTTGCCTAACAACAATGAGGTTTAGTTCACCATAGACATGGTGAAACTAGATGAAAACAATGAAAAGAATGAAAGATAGAACCCTAGAATTTGAAGAAAGGAGCTTCCGCATCCAAAATCTGCCTCCAGGGGGTGAAGAAAATGTGATTTTGCCTCTTTCTGTCCAAAGATACCAACCCTAGGTCGACTAAACCCTTATATAGTTTATTAAAAATTACAGAAAATAGGTCCAAGCCCAATTAAATGGCGCTCAACAGCACTTTTGGTACTCAACGACACTTTTGGCGCTCAACGGTAAGTGCGGCTCTTCAAGATGACGCTCACCTACAGTTTTTGGCCCTCAGCGGTGACTGCGGTGCTTCAAAATGACGCTCAGTGGTGACTGCGGCTCTTCTTTTGTGCACTTTTACTTCCTTTCCTGAGTCCAACTCCTTACTACTTCAACTTCTTTCATCTAATTCATCTTAATTCCTGTCAAAACAAGGAAAACCAAGCATAAAATCCATCCAACTCTCTTATTTCCAAAACTTAAGTAAAAACATGATTGCAAGCTAGTTTCTAAGTCATAAAGGTTGTTTTTAATATCAAAATTAAGTATAAAAATAACGGTTTTTCAACCGTTATCATGGCTCCCAAATCAATCAAAGCCCTTCCAACAACTAACTTCCCTATAGTACATGGAATGGTGAAGCTTCCTGGATCTTTAAACTTAGGAGGTACGAGTTTCTGTACGATAGCACTGCAATTAGCTTGCACTTCAATAGTTTCCTCTTCAATGTATTTCCTCTTTTTCGTGAGAAGTTCCTCAAAAATTTCCCATATGAAGGCATTTGCTGCAGTGCCTCAGAGAAAGGTATGTTAATCTCCAATTTCTTAAAAATTTCCATAAAACGCTCAAATTGCTTTTCTTTTTCGTTCCTTGAATAATTCTTTGGGTAAGGAAGGAGTTTTTCAAATATCTTTCTCTTTTTTTCGTCCTCTTCTTCTCTTGTTTTGTCTCCCTCATCTTTCTCCTTTTCTTTTCTCTCTCTCTCTTTCTCTTCTTTTTCTTTCTCTTTTCTCTCAACTTCTTCTTTTTCACTCAACTTCTCTTTTCTCTCTATTTTTCTCTCATCTAATAACTTACCACTTCTAGTAATAATGGCTTTACACTCCTCCCTCGGGTTAACTTCAATTTTAGCTCCAAAAGCCTTTAACTTCTTAACTAGTTGACCAACCTAGATCTCCAAACTTCTAATTGCAGCTTCACTGCTTTTATGATTGGAGATAGACACTTGCATAAACTATTGAAGTGTGTCATCTAGCTTTTTCATTCTATTAGCTAAGGAGGGTTGTTGTCGTCATTGTTGTTTTGATGATCTATTGAATTGCCCAGCTCTCCCTTGACCATACTTGGGTGAGGTTTCCACCCTTGGTTGTAATTACCTGGACGACCTTGATTACCCATAAAATTGACTTCTACTTGGGTATTCGAAGGCATAGCACATTGACCGTTAATATGATCTCCACCACATAACTCACAAAGTTGTTGTTGAACTTGTGACACATTCTGCAACTCCTTTGGCAATTGAGAGATTTTCTTCATCAAAGCTTCCAATTGTTGAGTCATAATCTTGTTCTACACCAAAAAAGCATCTTGAGATTGTAATTGTAGAACTCATTTCTATTGAAGTTGAGCTCCTCTTTCACTATGCATCTTATTATCATTCATAGCCATATTTTCAATCAACTCATAAGCTTCCTCTAGGGTCTTGCATTTAATATTACCTCCAATTGAGGTCTCTAGCATCAATTTAGTTTGTGAGCTTAGACCTTCATGGAATAGAATGACTAATATAGGATTATCAAAGCCATGTGTGGGTGTCTTCCGCAATAAACCTTTGAATCGGTCCCACGCTTGACCTAATGTTTCATCCATGTCCTGCCTGAAAGAAGAAATTTCTTGTTTACCTTTGTTCACCTTTGATTATGGGAAATATTTGTTCAGAAATTTTGCAACCACCGGTTCCCAATCAGTAAAAATGTTCTTTGGAAAAGAGTTCAATCACATCTTAGCATTGCCCCCAAAGAGAAAGGAAACAAGTTAAGTCTAATAGCTTCATCTGGCACGCCATTGATCTTCACAATATTGCATATCTCATTGAATGTGGTCAGATGCTCATATGGATTTTCATGTGACAATCCATTGAATTGGTTGTTCTTCACCTCAAAGCAGGCTTCATCTCCATATTTGCAGCATTAACCCTCTGCTAGGGTACATCTACCATTTTGCTCTTCAACCATATTTTATGTTTCCTGGTCAGATATTTGAGGTGAAGGTTGTTGAAGAGTGTTAGGAGAAGGGAAAAGTTCTTTGGATGTCCTGTTCCTCCTTTTTCTTCTACTATTGTCCAAACCTATAAGAAGAGGTTCAAAAGTTTTCGTCCTTCTATTATGAATTGTACCCTACATACACTAGAGAACAAAACACTAGAGCACCCAATTAGCACCAACAGATAAAAAAAAAATTAAAAACAATAAAAAATAAAGTCTAATCGGTTAAGAATCACACAAAAGTATAGTTTAAACCACGAGAACCCGGCAAAGGCGCCAAAAACTTGTTAAGACCTCAGCAAGTGTACCGAATTGTATCAAGTAATAATAAATGGTAAGACCAAGTATCGTATCCCAAAAGACTCACGGTACTAAACAATCGTGTAATTACTTAACTAATTAAGACTGAAAAGCTATTTTGTTGGTTTTTAAATACAAATGCAAGAAAAGTAATATGCATGCAAATTGATCAATTGAGGCTAAAACACAAATGAATGGATGGTGTTGATGATATGAGATGATGATGTTGTTGGGGTTTAGATTTCACCTTCTTTACTTTCATGCATATAAGAATTCATCTTCTTCATTAAATTGTTAATGTCAGTTTCCAAATTACTTAGAACCCGATCCCTCGGCGTAAAAAGCCTGGTCTCAATTATTAGACCTCAATCCCTTGAATCCCTAATAACCAATTTTGCATTAAGAAAAGAAGCTTAAGACAACCAAACATCCTATCCCTATCCCTAGGCAATATTCCCTTTGGTTGAAATTCTTCAGATCATGATTCGTAAGATATTTCCCAATACTGAGACAAATTAAACATCAAACTATGAATGGCCAAAACATAATTAGCATTATGAATAGAAGAAATTCACTAACATTCAATGAAAGAAGCATAAAATGTTTAAATCATATTCAAAGAAATGAAAGTTTAGAGGTTACATCTTCCCCAACAACGAATAAGTTTAGTTCTCCATCGTCATGGAGAACCTTGATGTACAATGGAAGAATGTGATAAAAACCTTAAAAAGATAAGGAGAGAGCTCCTGCATCCCCAATTCTGTTCTAAAGGGTCGAAAAGTGTGTTTCTGAGCTTCAGCCATCAAAAGATACCAACCCTAAGGCGTTCAAGTCCTTAAATAGATCAAAATTAGATCATGGGCCAACGTCGCTGGTGCTCGGCGCCCTAAGTAGAGCAACCTGGCGCCTTGCGGTGCATTGAAACTAACGCTCAACACCCTGAAAGGGGGCAATCAGACGAGCTTGCAAGAAAGTTGGTGTTCAGCGCCCCAAATGAGGGCAAGCAAGCATCCTACGGTGCATGTAACTAGCGCTCAACGGCCCTGCTAAGGGGCCCTCAGCGCGGGCACACCAGAAATCAGCTTTTGTGCAGTTTGTGCAAGTGGCGCTCAGGGCCCTTGACCTAGGGCCTTCAGCCTGACTTTTCTGCACTGCATGTTTTTCTCTTTTTTTGCAGATCTGCTTGCTTCTTGTGGTTGGTTTAGTTGTTTACATTGTTGGAGATTCTTCCAAGCACATTTTTAGCTACAAAATAAAGGGATTATAGATGAAATTACATCAAAGTAACCCAAAACATAATTATTCATAAAACTAAGATAAAAGAGAGGATTCAAGCAAGCTTCTAAGTCAAAAAGAGTTGATTTAATATAAAAATTGCATCACAGATAATTGTATATTCAACTGTTATCATGTACACAACCAACACAACCAACAAGAGAAACAAGAAAAAGGCAATTTAGAACAACTGGAACACAAACAGAATCCTAAGGAATTGAACAAGAACAAAATAATAAAAGCAATAAAAAGGAATAATGTTGAACCAAGCATAACATATTTAAAATATGAAATACTGACAAGCAAATTGATTGAGAAATTGCCTAAAAGAAAATTGTTAAACCAAGTAGTAATGCTCATCTTATGAACTCCACTTTTCTAATTGCTTCTTTCTTTCCTTTGTTGTTTTAGAAACCAACTATCAAGAGTATCATATGATTATTCAAGACTGTTTTGAAGTTGAAAGCCTTTGCTACAATTCACAACAGAACAATGAACTACTATACTTCAACTCATCAGCAGGCTATACATGTGGAAAGCAAAGTGGTTCAACTTAAAAGAAATCAAGGAAAGATCATACACGAATCAATCCCAATGTAGAGTTTGCTAGTGTGACAGACTGCACTTTCAAAAGAAGGATTGAATGTAGATATGGAAAATCAGTGAATGCACATCAGATGTTGATTAAAATAGATTAGTCATAGCATTGTTCAACCAAATCATCTTATGCAAAACTCAACTCTATAGATCTTAACAACAATAGTCTAAAACTAATGAAATAGTATACAAAAATGATTCAAAGATAGAGACTATAAATTGAACATAGTAATGAACTAATACTAAGCATAGAATGACAAACTTCGAGACATTAACATAGACTACAAAGAAAAACCAGTTTGGTGTAGCTGGCCAAATCACAAATCTGTTGATTAATCAATGTGCAACCAAGCTAGGCCGAGCCTTTCATTGCTCACTTGGTATGCACTTGTTAGTGATTAGGCAGAAATCAAGAAACGTTATCAACAACCATTAAACAGATTCAAGAAACATGAGATTCATTATCTCTACCATTGAAATCTTCCATGCAAGCTCATTTATCCAAATGTCATAGCTTATATATGGTGAACAAAACTTACTCAATGCAGGAAACACAAATGAATCACAAAACATAACCAACAACTAGTTAAACCTCGAATTTAATTGACAATTAAAATAAAGCAGAAGACTAGAACATGACAGAAATGGATTTAGAAAGTAAAAAAAAAAACTCCAACAAAGGATTCACCAAATAAAATGATCAAAACACTGACTCAAGGCAAAGACTTAAGCATAGAACGACTCAAAGCTGAAAACAAACAACTAACACTTAACTTGAAAACCTAAGCGCAAAAATTGAGATCCAAGAACGAACAAACATATTTGAATCTCATTTAGACCTTTGAACAAAAAGTTTATGAGCAAAATTAAACATGACACTCAAGACAATGCACAAATCACAATGAACAACACGGAAGTGAAGAAAACTCAAAATAGCGAAACAAATCAACATAAGACACTCGAACATTACATGACAATGCATACATGTTAGACCTTCCTGAAAGTTATGGTGTCAATCCTACTTTAAAACATTTTCGACTGAATTCCTTTCATAGGAGATGATCAACAGGACAACGCAAATCTAAGGGCAGATCCCTTTCAAGAGGGAGGGACTAATAGTGGACCATCTAAGATGCACATAGGTCCTCTTACAAGAGCCATGTCGAAGAAGATTCAAAAAGAAGAAGGATCACCCAACACTTTACTCCTATGGATAATCACTTATTAAAATCCTTCTTTTCTTTGCTAAATGCATTTGTACTATTTTGTAGGAATCAACCAAAGAAGCTTGGTGATCTAAAGGAATAAAAGGACTCAAAAGAAGAGAAGAAAAATGTGTTTTCCGGAATGGGCAGCATGGCTTCTGGATTCCAAATACAAATACAATTGGCTTCTAGATTGCAGGAAGCGCCCAGCTGCAACCCTTCAGCGCCCAGCCTATGCGAACCGGTTTTAAACATTTTACACATTTTTAATGTGTGCTTGGCTGAAATGTGTGCTCTAAGCTCCTTGGCTTCTCTAGTACATTTCCTTTTGATTTGTAGACGAAAAGCAACTCAAAAATGGAGGTCTCTCTTCACCTATAAAAGAGTTGACCTCTCCTTTCTAAAAATCATCTTTGAAGTATAAATGAAATGCTATTGAGTTTACTCCAGACCTTTATACTCTTGGATCACTTGTTGTGTGACAATTCATCATACTCTCCTCTAGCTTCCTTCCCTATTGGAAGACCTTTTAAGCTTAGAGACCTCAAACACTCACCATTCACTCACTGAACCATTTCAGAAACACCTTACGTACACCATCTTCATCAAGCATCATTCCATTCCGCTGCCTTCTTTTGAGACATAGAGTTGTTCTAGCATGGAGCTTAGACTAGCTTTCATCACTATATTTCTTGAGGTTAGGGGATACTATACCTATAAGGGTACATAACCAAATAAATACAAATTTTCTTTGCACATGACCATCAAGACAAAGACCGAAGGCCAACACCAAGATAATTAGGCCGTAAGCTAACATTATGGTGGATTAATACAAGACTTCAACATTAGAGATGTTAAGTTTGAGCGCTGATGTACTATATATGACCCAATACATCTTAGCCATGTCAGTATATATTTTTCTGAATACATCTTGGCCATCTGAGCCAGTATGTATTCGATCCAAACGTAGATGGTCAGGCCACTAATATTGGAAAATCCTGATTAAGTTAGAAAGAAAAGGTTAAACCAAAGCTAACGAGGTAATTAGGCCACATGTTCTAGGTTCGTCCCTATAAAGATCCATAAACAGTAGTATAAATCGCACATTCTACAAAATACATTGATTACATTCATTAATTACAACATTCATCATCTTTTCACGTATTAGATTGACTTTAGTGTTAGAGTCTCTTTTGCAAGTACAACTCTTATTTAGCTTGGAGATAAGAAATATCTTATAGAAGTTGAATACATTCTACTTTGGGTTGAAGTTAAGGTCTTTACATATGAATATTTTGCTATATAAGAATATTTTATATGTATATATAAGAACATACCCCCGACTTGGAAGTAGAGAATTAGTGAGCGACATATATAGAGAGCGAGATACATAGAAAGAATTCAGAAGCCTTGATAATGTTAAAAACATGAACTGTTGAGGTATTTATACTGTTGAGGTCTTTGGAAATAATTGGAATATATATAGAAAGTAGAATATGTTTATGAATTTCTTCTATTAACCATTGCCTCAATTTCTTTCTAATTTTAAGGTCATATTACAAATTTCATTACCGAGCTCACATTATTCATCTTCATTACTCATCTTTTACATTTTTGTTTAATTTGAAAACTTTATCCACTAGTAAAAAATGGGGTTTTAAACGCGCCGTATACGTCTCGATTTTACTGAAACCGAAGCGTATAATAATGCGGTGGCAATTTCGTAGTTTAAGGAAAAATATATGTCTCGGTTGACCAAAACCCGATGTCTAAAGCAGCTACTGCCTCGGTTCTGAGAACACCCGAGGCAGAAAACCTCTAACATTTAATAGAACGGTGACAATTTCGTAATTTTAGGGAAAATATATGCCTCAGTTGTACAATAACCGATGCCTAATAGTCCTAGTGCCTCAGTTATGAAAATACTCAAGTTGATAAGTTGATATTTCTGCACACCTTCCAAAATTATGCACTACTAAACCGTAAACGTTTCATTCCTACCCATCCCATTTCCTCTCCACTGCAATTGTCCTCCTCCTCCAATCATCACAAGTCCCTTGAGGCCGCGGCAGCCCAATCTCCTTTGAGGACGCGGGTTGAGCGAGAGCGGTGAGCGAGAGCGGTGAGCCATTCGTCGTCGCCGCAGCGGTTGAGCGAGAGCGAGAGCGGTGAGCCATTCGTCGTCGCCGCGACGGTTGAGCGAGAGCGAGACCGAGACTGAGAGCGAGACGGGCGGTTGGTAATTTGCGTCGAGGAAGGAGGGCGAATCCACTAGAGGCACGACCTGGGAGGCTTGGGCTGTTGAATGGGAGGAGGCGTTGAGATGTGGTCGTGCGCAGGTTCTGCTGGGCATGCGACTGTTGTGGGTTTGGGTTATGAGGTTGGGCTTGTGGCTGGGGTGGGGGCTGGGGCTGTAGCGATGGTGGTGGCTGGGGCTGTGACGGTGACGGTGGCGGTGGCAGTGGCTGGGTCTGTGACGGTGGCGGTGGCTGAGGGTGAGGATGATCAAAGGTGGGTTTTTTAATGATGGGTTTGGAGATCTTTTGGTAGGAAGGACGCGTTGGAGGAGCAAACGAAGGGGAAGAATCGTCACCACCACTAGGAGCAAACGAAGGGGAAGGACGCGTTGGAGGTGCGTTTTGCGAGTAGGAGTGTTGGTCGCCATGGATCACCACCACCAGGATCATCACCACCAGATCCTCATCCCCATTTTTATTACTTTCTGCATTGGGGTTCTATGAAATTGGGTTTCTGAAATTGGGAAATTTTGGGTAATTTCGGGTTGGAATTTTCTGGTTGCATAAATGTTTCAGGTTCCAAGTTTCCAAGTTGAGATTTTCTGGTTGCATATTGGGTAATCTTGAAGGTTTGCACATGGCTTCCACTGTACCACATACGAAATCTGAAAAATAAAATGCACGCAACTGCCTCGATTAGCGTTCGAAATCTGAAAAAAAAAATACGTAACTGCCTCGGTTATTTAAGAACCGAGACATAATCATGTCTCATTCTATCTCGGTTTGTGACCCGAAGCATAAAGTCTGTCTTGTTTTACCTCGCTCGTATATGCATCGGTTGTAGAACCGATGCCTATAAACAAAATTAACCGGTGTCTATTTATCTTATTGTACTAGTGATCATATATTTCTTAATATTTATTCTCTTATTAAACAAAATTCACATAAAGTTCACAAAACAAATACCGTGTCAACGAATTCTCAATTTTTCTCATTGAGTGTATCGTTGAATTTAATTTTTCAACTACATTCTAAGACTTCGTTTCTATATAAACTACAAGTGTCTCCGATCTCAAAAAAATCTTGGTCAAGTAAACAAAAGTCCCTTCTGATATTTAAAATACATTTGAAGTTTAGAAATTTACTTTGGTATTGGCTACGCTAATAATCAATGATTTTGAAATGCTTTTGACCAAATTAAATAATATATATACATTAATAACTAATAAATAAAATAATGACTAGCATTATTTATAAGGACAAATAATTTCCATTTAACATTATTTAACCGATAGATTTTTATAAATTATTTTAATACTTTTGTCTCATCCAACTTTAAATTATATTAACCATTTATGAATAAAACTATTCAAGATTTAAAATCTTTTGTTGCATTGTGCATTAAAGTGACCTACTTTCAAAACCTCTTTATGCCACGCTCTCTCCTCTCATTACACCATTCTCAAAACGTCCCTTGATGAGATAACACCTTCGTTCTCAATATCTTTCACTTTCTGTTTCTTTTAAAATATAAAATCTTTTTCTTTGAAAATACAAAAGTCAACTTTATTAAGACTATTTTATCCATATAAAAGTTATCAAATAAAACGATATTAAAAAACTTTTTTCGACTATAAATCCTGCCACAAACAGAGTTTCACACCATCACAACAACATCCAACACTACCATGAAGAAATCCACAAGGAAGCCTGTGGGAAGGCCCCCAGGCTCCAAGAACAAGTCAAGCTCCAGCACTCAACCAGTGTCCCAACCTCTGGAGCCCTCCATGAAGGTCTTTTCTTTTAGGGTACCCCCAAACAGGGACATCATGGAGTTCATCTTGAACATTGCTCATAATGGTCATGTCAGTGTGGCCATCATTAGTGCCTCTGGCACAGTCAACAATGTGACACTTCACAACTCAACCATGCAGCATGGTCCCTTCACTTTGCTCTCCCTTGCTGGTTCCTACTTATACAACAACCTCTATACCCTTTACCCTGGAGCCACCCCTCCCTTTCCCCTATCTTTCACCATCAACCTCTCAACGCCTAATGGCCACATATTCGGAGGTGTCATTAGTGGTAGCGTCATTGCCCGTCAAGATGTTAAACTCACCGTCTCCACCTTCAAGAACAGTGGTATCCTCAAGTTTCCTCCAGATCTCGATAACAATAAAAACAATAACAACAACACTACCACCAACAACAACACTGAATGATGTCGAAGTGACTACATAGGAACGATGACAACAAAAACATGAACTCAAGGAAGATCTTGTTTTGTTGTAGTGTGTCCAGTGGAATTAGACGATGGTTCTCTGTAATTTATTTCCGTGTGTTGTTTTTTTGGGTCAAAAGTTAGGCACTAATTATTTGTATCAGTTTAATTATCTGTTCTAAATGATTTTTTTTTTATTAGTATATTTCTTTCTTTTAATTTCATTTAATTCTCTTTCTGTGATTTCTGTGTAAAGATCTTCTGTAGAGGTGACAGTTCAGAATTTTTTATGAAGGTTAGGTGTGGAATTAGTGATGGAAACATAGTGTTTCTGATAGAAGAATCAAGAGTGATGATGCAATGATGATAAATAACGGAAGATATGGTACCCATAAATATCATTGGAACTCCGATGATGGTTACAATTTGTGTCATTATAGCTAAAATCGAAATTTTAAAAATCGTAACATCTTATTATTTTAAGGGCAATATAATAACACATTTTTTTTATAACATTTTGACTGATGTTATTTTTTTATTAAATTAGAATATTATCAAGCAATAAATAAATAATAAACTAATGAAAAAATACCATATGTACTGTATTCAAATGTTGTTAAAAGATCTAAGTTAAAATATATTTTTTCTACATTTTATGAGTCTTTCAGTTTTCTAACTATAATTTTAATTTTAACTACTCAATTTATTTATCATACTGCATGTATTTTCTTGAAAAAATTGTTTAATATGATTTTTCAAAAAGTGGAGAAACTAAATTAGTATATATTTAATTTAGAGAAGAAAATAAATTTTTGAAAATTATGATATATTTAAGTCAAATATTTATACTATCGAACTCTATGTAAAAAGGAGTTTAGAAATTGTAGTCCCACGTACGTGAATTTCGTTGATTAATCATTAACTCATTTTTTTTATATACTTTTAGTGAATTTTAAATATCTTTAATATGTTTTTGACCTTTAAAAATTTCGAGTTTCTGGAAGATGAAAGGTTCTATGGTGGTTTTTCAGAAGTTTTGTTAAGGCCTCGGAGCTCAATACTGTAGGCTTCTATGTGTGAGACTGTTGAATTATATTTAAAGTGATGACATACTATTTATTATATCTTTAATCCTCCATCAATGTGACTCGTCTTTTTTATTAAATCTTTAATTCTTTAACTTTTTCATGTGTTCCGTATTTAATACCTTATTAATTATTACTTTATTATTTCTAGAAGAAGACTTATTAATTATATTATTTAATAATATTATTCAAATAAATACAAATCTATCTGGGTAAAATTTATGTATAAAAGATTATTTTGTAATAGTCAAATTGCATCATATAATTTATTTTATGTCAAATTCATATGTAATGTAATTGGTTTAAAACAACAAGGCATATATTAGATAAATATTGACTAACGTATCACGTAATAGAGAGTACAATGTCCAAGATTTAGATTAATTTGACATTTTCAACATAAAATAACCAACTTTTATGTTAATTATGATCATAATCTATGCAAATAACAATTGTATGTGTAATTTATAAAAACATGTGAAATTATTTTTTAAGGAATATAAACAGGTGAAAAAGATTTTATGTTTGTTTTACTTTATTAAGGTTTCATGGACTTGATTAAATTATTTTAAATGTGTTTAAAAAATAGAACAATATGTTTTTTTAATTAATTAAAACGGGAAGAAAAATATGACTTTAACTGGTCTCAAAATATAATCAATTATCTTCTTAGATAAGCTATTAAAATTGTTTTAAGTTGTTTTATGAAATAAATGAAAAGTTACAAAAACTTATTAACACATGCATTAACAGATTTAATCAGAGGGTCTTTTATCTGATTTACAAAATTTTATTAAGAATAGATAATCAAATTTATTTACATCAATTGTTAATTAATATATTTGCAAAACTTTATAAATAAAACCTTTGATTCATTTTTTACATAATATGATACTACTTTAAAAAATAAATTCATAAACCTTCATTGAAATCATTTAAGCTATTTTTATTTGTTAAAAGAGTAGTTATGAGATTGTTAAATAATTTTCTCAAAGGTTGTGTTTTATTCCTCGGATACTCTTGTGTTGCTTGTGCTACGTTTTTTTCTAGTAATATCTTCTTTCTTTTTAAGTTGCTAGATTGCAATTTATATATAATTAAATGAGTAAGAGTTGATTTAGTTTATTTTCTCTTCACTAATGCAAAATATACTTGTTACAGTGACTTTTTATACTTGATGAAATCTATCAGGTATAAAAAGTGGCGCACTAGTAGTTTGTTAAATAAAAAACCTTCTTTATACCAGTTGCACTGAAAATAGGTGTAAAATATAACACGGTGTAGCAAAGATGTAATAAAGGATAAAAATTTCTATATCGGTTACACTCACAATAGGTATAGAAAGTAATTTTTCATTACTAGTTACACATGCAGCAGGTATAAAAGTTATGCGGTGGCAGATACGTAAATATTGGAAACTTTTTCTATATCGGTTAGACATTATAACTGATATAGAAATTTTGATTAAAAAAATATTATCAGATAATTAGAGAGAACCTTAGAACCAAACTCTTACTCTTAATATCTTGTCTCCGTGTTGAGACCATTGTCGCTACAATCATGGCAAACATCATGGTAATGAAGGAGATCGAAGACATGGCACTGTGTCTTGGCGTTGATCTCTCCACTCTTGATCTTGATTCCATTCGTCTTCCTCTCGGCAGAACTTGAGGAATTGTCAAGTGTCTATTTCGTGTTTTCTAATTTATTTTGTTATGGCCACTGACCTGAAGCCCTAGGTAATAGTGTTCTTACAGTTCTTTTTTCTTGCATCGTTTAGTGATTATGAGGAAGTTTACCAGGAGGATAACCTTGAGTTGGATTCCATATTTAGTAACATAATTGTTGTGACAACCTCCATGTCGTTCTGAGGAAGAAGTTTGAAAGTCTTGAAGCAGTGGTTCATAAAATTTATAGTCAGATTGGTGTTATAAAAGAGGATGATCTCTGATAACAATTGAATTTACCGTTATTTGTGATGCTATTTTTGATACTAAAATAACTCTTTTTGACTTTGAAGCTTGCTTAAAATCTTGTTTTAGTTGAATTTGATAAATAAGTGAAGAGAAGTTTGATAACGGTTGAAAATACTGTTATTTGTGATTCAATTTTGATATTAAATCAACCCTTTTTTACTTAGAAGCTTGCTTGAACTCATGTTTTTAGTATAGTTTTGTGAATAAGTGAGCAGAGGGTATACTTGATGATTTTATCACTAAATTCCCTCTATTTTGTAGGTTATTGGAATGATTTAAAAGAGGAGTTAAAGTACCAAGGAGTTTGAATGCAGAAAAAGAGAAAAAGACAAAGTGTAGAAAAGTCAAGTTGGGGCTGAGCGCCAGAAAGGGGGGTTGAGCGCCAGTTTTCTCGCAAGCTCGCCTGAGCGCCCTTAGTAGGGGTGCTGAGTGGTGTCAACGTTGGCCCATGATCCAATTCAGCCCTATTTAAGGATTTTCACGACCTAGAGGGAGTATCTTTTAACAGAATTAACACAAATTCAGATTTTCTCCAACTCTTTGGAGGCATAAGTGGATGCGAAAGCTCTCCTCTTCGGCTTTTAGGGTTTATCTTTCATTCTCATTCCATTGTTCATTTAGTTTCCCCATGACAAGGGGGAACTAAATTCAATTTGTTGTTGGAGGATGATGTATAGTGAACTCTCATGTATTTGAATTGGTTTTAATTATATATGCTTCTTTCATAAATTGTTAGGGATTTTCTCCTTTGCTCTATGCTTGTTATGTTTTGATCGTTCATGGCATGATTTAAAGGTCTTCTTTGTTATTGGGAAATACCTAGAAACCACGATATGGAGAATTTCTCCCAAAAGCAGTATTACTCAGGGATGAAGGTATGAGTTTTGATCATCTTAAGCTTCTAATCGTAATGCAGAATTAATTATTAGGGATGCAAGAGATTGTGGTCTAATAATTAAGGATAGGCTTTCTTCGCCGAGTGATCGAGTTTTAAGTAATTTAGAATGTGATGTTAACAATTGAATGAAAAAGATGAATTCTTATATGCATGAGAGTAAACTAGGTGAAATCTATACCTCAACAATAGAACCATCTCATAATTTCAATATCAGTCATTCACCTTTGTGTTTTCTTCAATTGATCAAAAGTACATTCATATTTACTTTCTTGTTTTTTGCATACAAAACCTTAAATTGTTCTTCAAAAGTCTTAATTAGTTGAGTAATCGCATGACTGTTTAGTGTCGTGAGTCTTTTGGGATACGATACTTGGTCTTACCATTTTATATTACTTGATACAATTCGGTACACAACTAAATGGGAAAAAACCATATAAATAGGGACAACCTGTGTTCTGTTATTTTTATGTTCTATTTAAGGACTTGGACGTCCTAGCGATTGTATCTTTTGATGGCTTAAGCATAGAAACACACTTTTCACCCCTTAGGGGTAGATTTGGGGATGTGACAGCTCTTCTTTTCCTTGAGGGTAGATTTGGGGATGTGACAACTCTCCTCTTCTCTTTCTAGGGTTTTTCTACCTCTTTCATTCTTTTATTGTTCATTTAGTTTCTCCATGATGATGGGGAACTAAACCGTATTTGTTGTTGGGGAATGATGTAACCTTTGTAAACTCTCATGTATTGAATTGATTCTTGATTATATATGCTTCTTTCATTAATTGTTAGGGAAATTCTTCTTCGCGTATTACTTGCTTTGTTTAACTCATTCATTAGCATGATGTATGATTTGCATGAGTACCGAAAGGTATCTTACAATTCAAATTCTGGAGAATTATTCCCAGAAGCAGTATTGCTAAGGAATGGGGGTGTGAGTTCTAGTTGTCTTAAGCTTATGATCTTTTCAGAATTAATTATTAGAAATGCTAGGAATCGTATGAACTAATAATTAAGAATAGACTTTCTTCGCCGAGGAATCAGGTTTTAAGTATTTTAGATAGTGACATTGGCATTAATGAAGAAGTAGAATTTGTATATACATGAGAGTAAACTTGGTGAAATCTAAACTCCAACAACATATTCATCTCATATTATCAACTTCATCCATCCATTCTAGTGTTTAGCCTCAATTGATCAAATTGCATTTATGTTTATTTTTATTGCATTTGCATTCAAAACCCCAAAAATTGTTCTTCTTAAGTCTGTTAGCAAAATGATGAAGATGAAATTTTGATGATGCTCAAATCAAGTCAAGAACAACCATGAATCATGAAGAATGATCTTTGAAGACTTGTAACCTTTTGTAATAATTGTATGAACATAGGAAAATTAATAGTTTCATGTATGTATTCAAAAGTGATGTAAAAAATAAACCAGAAGCAAAAATAGTGCAGTGCTAATCGATTAACAAGAGGTGCTAATCGATTAGCGTTAATCGATTAACAGAGGGTGTTAATCGATTGTTCCAGAGAGCCATGGAGAAGCGAGACAGTGCAGTGCTAATCGATTAACAGATGGTGTTAATCGATTAGCGTTAATCGATTAACAAGGCCTGTTAATCGATTAACATAGTGAACGTTTGAAAAACTAGCCGTTTTTAGAGCCGTTGAAGTATCCGTTGGGTTGTTAATCGATTAACCACTGTAGCTAATCGATTAACACTGTCAGAAAAGTTGAAAACGAAAAATGGAGGAGCCTTTGGATGAGTCTATAAATAGACTCTCATTTTCTCTCAAGAAAACCAACTACTCTTCCCTTGTGCTCATATACTCAGAAACTCTTGAGAATTGTGTGCTCTTGCTCAGCTAAGGAAACTCTGTCTGTAGAGTTGGTGAAATACTGCTACGGTGATAGAGGAATAGCTGGTTCATCCTTGGTGCATCTAAGGAAGTGTTTGGAAGAGGAATTCATCCTTCGTGAAGTATTCGGAGGAAGTGTTTCATCCTTTGTGAAGACTCAAAGGAGGTGTTGTTTCATCTCTTGTGGCATCAAGAGAGGTGTTTTCTAAACTCTTACAAATTGTATCTGTGTGATTGTAGTTTGTAATAGTTTTGTGATTAGTGAAGTGTTTATCTTGTTTTGAGATAAGCGACTGGACGTAGGATTGGTAAGATCCGAACCAGGATAAAATCATCTGTGCAAATTTCTCTCAACCTTACTCTTGCTTTATTTGTCTTTATTAATTGCTAAGTAAGTTTATTTTAGTAGAAATTTTAAGGCACACGTTTTTAGTAAGAACCAATTCACCCCCCTTCTTGGTTTGTTATTCCACGCTAACCATTCTGCTGCAGCCGCTCCTGACAAAGTCTTAATTAGTTGAGTAATCACATAACTGTTTAGTGTCGTGAGTCCTTTGGGAAGCGATAATGGTAAGACCAAGTATCGTTTCCCAAGAGATTCACGGCACTAAACAGTTATGTGATTACTCAACTAATTAAGACTCTAAAGAAAATATTTTGGGGTTTTTGAATGTAAATGCAATAAAATAAACATGAATGCAATTTGATGAATTGAGGTTAAACACAAGATAGAGTGCATGAAGTTGATGATATTGTTGTTGGGTTTAGATTTCACCTAATTTACTCTCATGCATTTATGAATTCGTCTTTCTTTTCATTAATGTTAATGTCACTCTCTAAATTACCTTAAACCCGATGTCTCGATGAAGAAAGCCTATCCTTAATTCTGAGTTCATACAATTCCTAGCATCCCTAATAATTAATTCTGAAGCACAAAAGCTTAAAGGCAACCAACCCTCATATCCCTATGTCTAGGCAATACTGCTTTTGGGAGAATTTCCCCAGTTCTAGATTTCCCCGTATGTGTCCATGTCGGCAAAATCAATAATCATGACATCGAATTACTTAAACAATGCATGCTTTGAGCAAAGAGGAAAAACCCTGACAATTAATGAAAGAAAGCATGTATCTTATAAAAGATCTTGAAGAACAAATTCAATACATGAGAGTTTAAGAAGGTTACATCTTTCCCAACAACAATAAGGTTTAGCCCTCCATCGTCATGGAAGAACTAGATGAATAATGGAATGAAAGAATGAAAGAGATAGAAAAACCTGAAAAAGATAAGAGGAGAGCCGTCACCATCCCCAAATCTACCCCCAAGGGGTGAAAAGTGTGTTTCTCTGCTTAAGCCATCAAAAGATACTAACCCTAGGAAGACTAAAGCCTTATATAAACTTCTAAATATTACAGAAAATTAAGCCCATAAGAATAACAGAAAATGGGTCCAAGCCCAAAATAGATCATAAAAATTACAGAAAAGTGAGCTCAAGCCCATAAAAGTGGCGCTTAGCGGTAAATACCGCTCAGCGGCAACAACACGTCTTCTATTCTGCCCCTCAGCTGCATTTTTACCCCTCAACGGTGCCAACAGGTCCTTGAAAGTGCCGCTCAGCGGTAATTGGCGCTCAGCGGTACTTGCGGCTTCTCTTCTTTTGCACTTTTTGTGTCCTTTTCTGATTCCATCTCTATCCTAC
Organism: Vigna angularis; assembly: GCF_016808095.1. NCBI lineage: Eukaryota > Viridiplantae > Streptophyta > Magnoliopsida > Fabales > Fabaceae > Vigna > Vigna angularis. The sequence continues at coordinate 10,633,868 of NC_068975.1, read as the reverse complement.
TTCACTTATTTCATCAAATTCATCTCAAAATCCTGCAAAAACAAGAGAATTAAGCATAAAACTTGTCCAACTCTCTTATTTCCAAAAACATAAGCAAAAGCATGATTCCAAGCTAGTTTCTAGTCATAAAGGGTTTTTTTTATATCAATTTTAAGTATAAAAATAATAGTTTTTCAACTGTTATCAATATTTCAATTAACCGTAAGGAGGACTGTAATGCCATTATAACTAGAAGTGGTAAGATGTTAGATGAGAGAAAATTTGAGAGAAAAGAAAAAGCTAAGTTGAATGAAGTAGAAGAAGATAATGAAGAGAGAAAAGAAAGGGTAAGAAAAGAGAAAGATAAGGGGAAGGAAAAAGAAAAAGAGAGAAAAAAAGAAAAGATCATTGAGAAGCCCCTCCCTTATCCCAAAAGTCGTTCAAAGATTGAAAAAGCGAAGTAATATGGGCGTTTTTGTTAACACTCTAGCAAGTGTACCGAATCGTATCAAGTAATAATAATTGGTAAGACCAAGTATTGTTTCCCAAGACCCTTATGGCCTAGACATTCATGTGGTTTCTTGATTAATTAAGACTTGTAAACAAAATCATGGTGTTTATAATGCAGAAAATAAATATGAATGCAAGTGTTGATCAATTGACTTGAAGAATGTACAGGTGATTGGTGTATAAAATATGGAATGATTATGTTGTTTGGTTTTCCGACTTATCCTATCCACTCTCATGTATTTATGAATTCATCTTCTTCAATAATGTTAATGCCACTTTCTAATTTACCTTAAACCCAACTTCTCGGTGAAGAAAGCCTACTCTTAATTACTAGATCACAATGTCTTGTATCCCCAACAATTAATTATGGATTACATTCGCACAGAAGCTTAAAGGCAACCAACCCTCCTATCCCTATGCAATTGAATGAATTAAACAAACCATGCATAGAGCGTAGAGGAAAAACCCTAACAATTAATGAAGTAAAACATTTATAATATAAATCAATTCAATACATGAGAGTTTCAAAGGATTACATCGTTTCCCCAAAAACAATACAGGTTTAGTTCACCACAGACATGGTGAAACTACATGAAAATATGGAAAAGAATGAAAGATAAAACCCTAAAACTTGAAGATTGGAGCTTCCGCATCCAAAATCCGCCTCCGAAGGATGAAAAGAGTGTTTTTACGCCTCTTTCTGTCCAAAAATATCAACCTTAGGTCGTCCAAAACCTTAAATACTTCATAAAACAGGTCCAAGCCCACGTCGTCGGCGCTTAGCGCCCAAAAAGGGCGCCCATCGGTGGTTGCGGCACTAAATTGACGCTCAGCGGTGGCGCTCAGGCATGAAACAATGGTTGCACCTCTAGTTAGCGCCTAACGGTGGCGCTTAGGCGTGAAACAGTGGTTGCATCTCTAAATTTGCGCTCAGCGCCCCAAAATGACGCTCAGCCCTGTCTGCGATTCTTCTATGTGCTACTTTTCTCGGCTTTCTTGACTCCAACTCCTTGCTACTTCAACTTCTTCATCCAATTCATCTTAATTTCTGTCAAAACAAGGAAAACCAAGCATAAAATTAATAATACCACCTTCAACTCTCTTATTCTCACAACTTAAGCAAAAGCATGATTTCACACTAGTTTCTAAGTCATAAAGGGTGTTTTTAATGTCAAAATTAAATATCAAAATAACGGTATTTCAACCGTTATTAGTTTCACGGAGAACTTCAAGCAATTGGAGATTACTATGCCCTTGACCGAAGCACTGCAGCAAATCCCTGCTTATGCGAACCACATGAAGTAATTCCTCAAAAAGATGAAATATCTAGATGAGGAAACAATTGAAGTGTAGGGTAATTATAGTGCCATATTGCAGAAGACACTACCTCCCAAATTCAAAGATTTGGGTATCCCTTGCACCATTGGGAATTATGATATAGGGAAGGCTCTAGTTGACATAAGAGCTAGTATCAATCTAATGCCCTTATTTATGCTTAAGAAGATTGGTGGTTTGGAGGTCAAACCTACAAAAGCAATCTTGCAAATGGCAGATAGGTCCATTAAGCATCCTTATGGTGTGGTAGAAGACGTGGTGGTGAAACTTGATAAACTCAAATTTCTGGTGGACTTTGTAGTGATGGAGATGGAGGAAAATGTAGAGATATCGCTCATCCTTGGAAGGCCATTCATGAAGACAGCTAAAGTTGTCATTCATGTGGATAATGGAGTTATAATGTTGAAAGACCAAGATGAAGAGGTGACTTTCAATGTCTTTGAAGCTGGGCAGCTAATACAAGTAACAAAGACTAGTCCTAAAGCTAAAGACGAAGTTCTATCAGTGACTAGTCTACCTGATAAAGCTGCCAAGACGGTCAAGAGAAATCATAGTTGTTGTTTTCCAAGGCTGAAGGAAGATGATAGAGATAAGGAAGAAAAACTCGTTCACCATGACTCTATGATGGAAAATAATGAACCCTGCCTCGGCAAACTAGTGAAATTCAAGAACAGGTTATGGGTTATCAAGGATATAAAGGCAAATGGAGTTCTTGAGATTGAGGCTCCTTACTCTAGAAGAAGTCAATTTTATGGGTAATCAGGGCCGCCCAAGTAACTACAACCAAGGGTGGAAACCTCACCCAAGCATAGGTCAAGGGCAAGCTAGACAATTCAATAGACCACCACAACAATAATGGCAACAACAACCCTCTTTATCTGATAGGACTGCAAAGTTAGAGGAGACACTTCAAAAATTCATGCAAGTGTCTATCTCCAATCATAAAAGCACTGAAGCTTCCATTAGAAATTTGGAGATACAAGTTGGTCAACTACCTAAGAAGTTGGAGGAGAAACCTGAGAAGAATTTTGGGGCTAATACTGATGTTAAACCTAAAGAGGAATGTAATGCCATTATGACTAGAAGTGGTAAGATGTTAGAGGAGAGAAAAATTGAGAGAAAAGAGAAAGATGAGTTGAGTGAAAAAGAAGAGATGAGCGGAGAGAGAAAAGAAAAGGATGAGAAAAAGAAAGAAAAAGAGAAAGGAGAGGTTGAGGTAAAAGAAAAAGAGAGAGAAGAGAGAGAAAAAGGAAAAGCAATTGAGAAGCCCCTTCCTTATCCTAAATTCCATTTAATGAAGGAAAAATAAAAGCAATTTGAGCGTTTCATGGAAACTTTCAAGAAATTGGAGATTAACATACCATTCTATGAAGCACTTCAACAAATGCCTTCATATGCAAAAAAAATTTAAGGAACTTCTTACGAAAAAGAGGGAATACATTGAAGAGGAAACTATTGAAGTGTAGGGAAATTACAGTGCTATCATACAAAAGCTTTTACCTCCTAAGTTTAAAGATCCAGTTAGTTTCACCATCCCATGCACCATAGGAAAGTTGGCCGTTGGAAGGGCCTTGATTGATTTGGGAGCTACAATTAATTTGATGTCTCTCTCTATGTTTTAAAAACTTGGAGGCTTGGAACTTAAGCCTACTCGTATGACTCTCCAATTAGCAAATAGATCCCTTAAATATCCTCATGGGGTGGTTGAAGATGTGCTTGTTAAAGTGAATAAATTTCTATTTCCTGTGGATATTGTCATCATGGAGATGGAGGAAGATGTGGATGTGCCTCTCATTCCTTGGAGACCATTTATGAAGACTGCCAGAGTTTTAATTGATGTGGAGAATGACAAACTAAAGGTAATAGTACAAGATGAAGAGGTGAACTTTGATGTGCTTGAATCTATGTCTCACCCAAATGATGATAAGGCATGTTTTCATTTTGACACACTTGATGAAGTATGTATGATTCAAGAGAAGTTGGTACGTGTTGCTTCCCCCTTGGAGAAAACCTTCATTGATGCTTGTGAAGCCTTGAATGACGAGGAAGAGAAATTAATTAATGAATGCTTGACTGAGTTGGATGTGCTAAAAGAAATTCCTTTTCATGAGGCGAAAATTGAAGCTTTCAATGCCCAGGAAAAGGTCAAGGAAAATAAAGATGAGTTGAAGATGTTACCACCACACTTGAAGTATGTTTTCTTAGAGGAAGGAGGAAACAAACCTATCATTATCAGCAATTCTCTATCCTCCAAGGAAGAAGAAAAATTGGTTGTAGTATTAAAAGCCAACAAAGGAGCCATTAGATGGTCCATTTCTGATCTTAAAGGCATAAACCCTAGTTATTGCATGCACAAGATATTCATGGAAGATGACATTAAACCAGTTGCTCAACCATAGAGAAGACTGAACCCTGTGATGAAGGAGGAAGTTAGAAAAGAAGTGTTGAAGCTTGTGGAGGCTGGTATTATATATCATATTTCTGATAGTGCATGGGTAAGCCTAGTGCAGGTCGTGCCAAAGAAAGGTGAGATGATAGTTATTTGTAATGAAAAGAATGAGCTCATACCTACTAGGACAATTATTGGTTGGAGAATGTGTATTGACTACATAAAGCTGAATAAGGCCATAAGGAAGGATCACTTTCCCCTTCCTTTCATGGATCAAATGTTGGAGACATTAGCAGGTCAGGCTTTCTATTTCTTTCTAGATGCTTATTCAGGATACAACCAAATTGTGGTGGACCCAAAAGATCAGGAGAAGACGATGTTTACTTGCTCATTCGGTATTTTTGCCTGCAGAAAAATGCTATTTGGATTATGCAATGCTCTACCCACATTTCAAAGATGTATGTAGGCAATCTTTGCAGATTTGATAGAAAAATGCATTGAAGTCTTCATGGATGATTTTTCGGTATTTGGTGATTCTTTCCATTTGTGGTTGTCTAAATTGGATATTGTTCTCAAAAGATGCATTCAGACAAACCTTATTCTCAACTGGGAAAAATGTCATTTCATGGTAACTGAAGGAATTGTTCAGGGTCACAAGGTTTCTTCCAAGGGAATTAAGGTTGACAAAGCTAAAGTGGAAGTCATTGAAAAACTTCCCCCACCAACAAATGTGAAAGGAATCAAAAGCTTTTTGGGGTATGCCGGTTTTTATAGAGGATTTATCAAAGACTTCTCCAAGATTTTCAAACCTTTAAGCAATATCCTTGTTAAAGATTGAGATGAATGATGAATGTCTTAAGGCCTTTGGCATCTTGAAGAATAAACTGATTTATGCCCCAGTAATTATAGCGCCAAACTAAAATCAGGACTTTGAATTGATATGTGATGCAAGTGATTATGCTATAGGTGTTGTACTTGTGATACCAGTTGAAAAACTGTTATTTTCATGCTTAAAATTGATACTAAAAGCAACCTTTAACACTTAGAAACTAGCTTGGAATCATGCTTTTGTTTATACTTTTGGAAATAAGAGAGTTGGACAGGTTTATGCTTGATTTTAGTGTTTTATGCAGGTTTTAAGGTGAATTTGATGAAAGAGGTGAAGAAGGATAAAGATGAAATCAGAAAAGAACTCAAAAAGTGCAAAAGAAGAGAAGTCGCAAGTACCGCTCAGCGCCAGTTTACCGCTGAGCGGCACTAATGAACACCTATTGGCTCCGCTGAGGGTTGAAAGTGCAGCTGAGGGGAAGAATTCAACACACGCACTTACCGCTGAGCGGTAGTTTACCGCTGAGCGCCATTATTTTGGGCTTAGGCCCACTTTTCTGTAATATTTCGAATAGTATATAAACTTTAGGACTTCCTAGGGTTTGTATCTTTGGCAGAGTACGAAGTAAACACTCACCTTTCCACCCCTTGGAGGAAGATCTTGGATGCTAAGGCTACCTACTCAACTTTCTAGGGTTCTATCTTTCACTCTTTCATTGTATTTCATCTAGTTTCACCATGAATATGGTGAACTAAACTCTTCTTGTTGTTGGGGAATCAATGTAATCTTTTGAAGCTCTAATATATGGAATTTTTTGTTTAAACATCATATTTATGATACATGCTTTCTTTCATTAATAGTTAGGGTTTTTCCTCTTTGCTCAAAGCATGCATTGTTTAACTCATTCGATGTCATGATTATTGATTTTGTCGATATGGACACATACGGGGAAATCTATAACTGGGGAAATTCTCCCAAAAGCAGTATTGCCTAAACATAGGAATATGAGGGTTGGGTGCCTTTAAGCTTCTGTGCTTTAGAATTAATTATTAGGGATGCTAGGAATTGTATGAACTCATAATTAAGGATAGGCTTTCTTCGTCGAGACATCGGCTTTAAGGTAATTTAGAGAGTGGCATTAACATTGATGAAAAGAATGATGAATTCCTAAAATATATGAGAGTGGATAAGATGAAATTGATTACCCCAACAACATACTCATCCATATAAATCGTTTAGTGTTTGTGTTCTTCTTTCCCATTGATCATCACATGCATACATGTTTACTTTTAGTCTTTTGCATTTGAAACTTATAACAATTTGTTCACAAGTCTTAAATAATCAAGAAATCATATAACTAACTAGGTCGTGAGTCCTTTGGGAGAACGATACTTGGTCTTACCGAGTTTTTTACTTGATACGATTCGGTCACACTTGCTGAGGGTTAAACAAGTTTTTAGCGCCGTTTATCGGTGTTCATAAATTTGTCATCAAGTTTTTGGCGCCGTTGTTGGAGACTCGTGGTTTAACTAGTTTATTTGTGTGATTATTGATTATCTTTGACTTGATTTTGAATTTTGAATTTTAAATTTCAAATTTTGAATTTCTGTTTTTATTTTTCTGTTATTATTTTTCTCTTTTTTTTTCTGTTTTTATTTTCTGTTTTTATTTTTTCTGTTATTATTTTATTTTATTTTCTATTTTTATTTTTTCGGTTATTATTTTATTTTATTTTATTTTATGTTTTTATCTTATTATCTCTTATTTTATATCTTCTCTATCTTTTTGTGCTAACAAATTTTTCTAGGGACTTGTTCTGTTGTGTATGCAGGAAGCAATTCGAACTAGAAGCAAGAAAACCTCGGAACCTCTTCTTGAAGGTTTAGTGAGAGTAGACGGAGGAGAAGAATCCGTACATATAGAGAACTTTTCCCTCCTCCGGAAGATCTCTTAGAACCTTCACCCAAGGTTCTTACCATAGCATTGAGGAGATGGAGAATAATAATGTTAGACGGACTCTTGCAAATTACACTAATGTAGTTGGCCCTCAACATTTCAATAGCATAGCAAGACCAAGGGTCAATGCAGCTAATATGGAGGTGAAACCGGCATTAATCCAACTGGTTAAGAGTAACCAATTTAATGGATTGTCTCATGAAAGCTCATATGAGCACCTCACAACCTTTAATGAAATTTGCAATACAATGAAGATAAATGGGGTGCCTGACGAAGCAATCAAACTTAGCCTGTTTCCATTCTCATTAGGAGGCAACGCTAAGCTTTGGTTTAACTCTTTTCCCGAAGGGAGCTTTACAGAGTGGGAAGTTGTTGTGACAAAGTTCTTGAACAAATACTTTCCACAATCCAAGGTAAATAAAGGGAAGCAAGAGATATCATCTTTCAGGCAAGGCATGGAGGAATTACTAGGTCATGCATGGGACAGATACAAAAGCCTATTAAGAAAGACTCCCACGCATGGATTTGACGAAGTAGAAGTAGTCTTATTCTTCCTTAAAGGTCTTGGTTCACAAACCAAGTTGATGTTAGACGCCTAAGCTGGAGGCAATATCAAATGGAAGACTCCAGAGGAAGACACGAAAATAATTGAAAACATGGCTACTAATGATAATGAGTTGAATAGTGAAAGAGGAGCTCCTATTCAACAAAAAGGAGTTCTACAGTTGCAATCCAATGATGCCTTGTTAGCTCAGAATAAGATAATAACTCAAAAATTGGAGAATCTCACAAAGACACTTGCCCAACTGCCAAAAGAGTTAAAGATTGTTGCACAGGTTCAACCACAGATGTGTGAATTATGTGGTGGTGACCATATCAATGGTCAATGCGCCTTTCCAGTGGAAGCTTTAGAAGATGTTAACTTCATGGCCAATCAATTTCCATACCGTCAGGGAAATTTTAATCAAGGGTGGAAACCACACCCAAGTATTGGTCAAGTACAAAGTGGGAAAGCTGGACAATCAGGGCAATTTAACAAGCAACAAGAACAACCAACCTTATGGCAACAAACAGCTACACTTAATGAAAGATCAATAAGGATGGAAGAAACTCTTCAACAATTCATACAGGCAACTGCATCCACTCAAAAGAGCACTGAAGCTGCTATTAAGAACTTAGAGATGCAAATGGGTCAAATTACTAAGCAGTTGGAGGAAAGGCCTGACAAAAATTTTGGGGCTAATACTGAGGTTAACCCCAGGGAAGAATGTAAGGTGTTAGTGAGTGTAAATGTTGAAACAGTTGAGTTAGAAAGAGAGAAAGAAAAAGAAGAGAGAGAAAAGATAGAAAAAGAAAAGGAAGAGAGAAAAGAGAAAGAAGAAATAAGAGAGATAAAGAGTGAAGACATTCTTCCTTTTCCAACAGATCATGAGAAACAATTTGACTTTACAAAAATATTTAAGATGTTGGATAGTGATGTACCTTTTAAGGAGATATTACAGCACATTGTAGTTTATACAAAGCTTGAGGAAGAAGTTTCAACAAAGAAAAGACGTAGAGACGATGAGACAAAGGAGTATAAAGTTGTTAAAAAGAAGCCATTCCCTCCAAAAGCAAAAGATCCAGGAGGTTTCTCCATTCCATGCGCTATAGGGAAGAAAAGGATAAAGAAGGCTTTACTTGATTTAGGATCAAGTGTTAACTTGATGCCTTATTCCTTACTTGAGCAGATTGGTGATCTTGATGTGAAGCCTATAAAGATGAATTTATTAATGGCAGATGGATCCTCAAAGAATCCCTATGGTATAATAGAGGATGTTATAGTTTGTGTAGGCAAACTACAATTCTTGGTGGACTTTGTGGTGATGGAGATGGAGGATGAGAGGATACCCATTATTCTTGGAAGACCGTTTATGAAAACGGCCAAAGCCATCATTGATGTGGATGAAGGCATAGTGGTGTTCCAAGACTGAGAAGAAAGAGTTGTTGTAGATTTCTTCAAAGAAGAGAGGCAGATGCAGGAGGAAGAAGCTAGTCATAAAGCTACATATCAAGATCTACTCATGACTAGCCCTAAAGATGAAAAGCCAAATGTCAAAGGTAAACATTATTTTTTGTTTCAGGTACAGGAAGAAGAAACGATTAGGAAAGGAAGAAAGGTCCATGATGACTGGATGCAAGAACGACTCCAACTTGGTAAACCTGTGAAATTCAAAAACAAGTTGTGGGTTGTGAAAGACTACAAAGAAAATGAGGTGATAGAGATAGAGTCTCCACATTCTAGAAGAGTCACAAAAGTAGACTGGAAGCAGTTGATGAGTTGGTGTGATATGAACATCAACCATGAAGATGGAACATGAGCTTTATTGGGTCAAGCTAGTGACGTTAAAAGAGCGCTTGCTGGAAGGCATTCCAGTGATTTAAGGATAATTTTTCTTTTGATTTTATTTTGGTTTTGTAAATTTTTATAAACTTGGACATTACTTCTGTAAATTTTTGGGTATAGCATCTACTGAAGGATGCTAGGATGTTAAGTATCTACTAAAAGATACTAGGTTTGACACCTACTGATCGGTGTTGGTGGATGTTCAGGCTCGTGACTTTAAAAAAGCGCTACCTGGGAGGTAACCCAGTTGATTGATTGTATTTTTGTTTTTTTTCTGTTCTGCTTTAGTTGCATGATAAGGAATTGGATGCATGAGTGATCTAAGAATTTAATTGCAGGAAGCAAGTGAGGAGCATGAATAGAAGGCACCTAGGTTAAGCTAGGAAGAAGAAAAGCACAACACGAAAGTGCCGCTGAGCGGTGGTATCGCAGATTGGACTTAGGTTGCCCCTTAGCGGAACCCGAGCCCATTAGGGTATTTTTATACCCTAAGTCACGCCTTGGCCTCTATTTTCATATTCTTCTCTACACACACTCCTAAACACTTGTCCAAAGGTTCTCTACATTTTTCCTTTCATTCCTCTTGAGAAAATCTCCCTTCCACTCAATTTCTATCTAGTTTTCCATCTAAGTTTGGGGTTGGGAGAGAGCATCATTATTCCTCACAGTTTGAAAGCATTCTCTACTCATTTAGCATCTCCACCCAAGTAAGTCAAGCATTTTTCATTCTAGGGTTCTTGAGCATGAATTTGATTGTTGAAGCATGATTTTTTAGCGGTTTTGATTCCTATGCATGATTTGATGAATTAATTGATGTTTGAACCGATTAAACTAATTGATTTTGATCTGGAAGCATGAAAATTGTATGTGGGTGGAGTTAGGAAAGGTCAAAAGAGTTTTTTTTCAAAAATCTGCAGAATCACCGCTCAGGGGTAAATTTCCGCTAAGCGGCACTCTGACAGACTTTGAAATTTTGCTGAATTTTGTACTGGATGGATGTATTGGTGGCGCTGAGGGGTGATTTTGACCCTCAGCGGTGGTTTAGCATGGAATTAGGGTCTTGTTTTTGGTTTACTAATGATTAACAATATGTCTTTTGGTTTTGTAATCTGTGTTTGATGTAGGAATGGCATCCTCTTCAGGCAAAAGAGTGAAGACCATGGCATTCAAAAGGAAAGAAAAGGAACCAGAACAACCCCACTCTAGTAGGTTCCTATCTCGAAAACATGAGAAGCATTTTAAGGTGGTCCAAGATAGGAGGCTCCTTATGGAGAGGAAAGTTGGAATGATACCTAACTTTACTCCTCAATTTGGAGAGCAACTACTGGGAAGGAATTGGGGGAAGCTAGCCACATACCCTGCACCAGCCAATATAGCTGTGGTGAAAGAATTTTACACCAATGAAAGGAAAATTGGTGATTCTCCAGCTGAGGATTATCTAGGCTATGTCAGAGGCCACGCTATTAGGTATGATCCTGACTCTATCAACAGCTTCTTGGGTACTGTATGGGCTGGTGAGCAGTGCCAGTTTACTCTATGTATGGAAGAAGGCATTGATTTTGATGATGTGGAGAGTGTTCTATGTGTACTTGGAGGACATTTTTAGAGGAACAGAACCGGTTCTGTGGTGAACATTAGGAGGACTGACTTGAATCCTCTTGCAAAGTATTGGATGGCATTTTCTCATGCCAACATTCAGCCATGTTCTAATGTTTCAGAAATCACTCTTAGCAGGGCACTCCTCCTTTACTATGTGATCAGGAATTTGAATGTCAATATTGGACAGGTAATAGCTAATGAGATAAGGGTGTGTGCTAACACAATAAACAACATAGAACCCTTAGGACATCCTTCTTTGATCACACACCTGTGCAAGATAGCTGGGGTGGATACTTCTGCTCTACCATTTGAGAGGCCAAGGAAAGCAATTGGTGAGGCCTATTACAGACAATACTGTGGAGGTGAGGAGGCAGCTCAGCCAGTTCCACCAAACCGTACTCACAGAGAAAGAGGACAAGCACAGAGTCAGGCATCTGTAGAGACACATGAAGCAGAGCCTTTCCAAATGAGGGACATGTATATGTCTCTTATAGGTGCACAGTTGCAATCTATCCACAAAGGGCAGGTGGCCACTATTGAGATGATTGTTGGAATGTATGATACACCTCTAGCACACAGGTGGACTATGGATGAGTTCCATAATGTGGTAGCTTGGCCAGAGGAGCAGGCCCAAGGCGACAAAGCTGGAGCAGCTGAAGCTTCAGCTATGGAGAAGGATGAAGATGATGCTGATGATGCTGAGGATGACGAATTTAAGGATGCTGAAGATGAGGAAGAGGAGGAGGATACAGATGACAACATAGACTGATGAGGAGCTGAGATAGAATTTATTGATGAATGCTATCAACACTAGAGCAGGATTTGTTTTATCTTCTGTTTTGTTCTAAACTTATTTGCTTCTGTTAGTAGAATAGGGTTTGATGTACTCAATTGGAAACTCTGTCTGTTATGATAGTTTGCTTATGATTGTTGTGCGGTAAGTAGTGCTTGATGATGCTTTGATATTGATTGATGTTGAGATTGTGCACATTATATGCTTATACAGGTGGTTCACAAGCTATGTGAACAAATGCATGATGTTGTGATTGTGATTATGATACTAAGCAGCATGTGTATATGTGGAATGTGAATGAGCATATATGTGAGGCTTGGAGCTCTAGAGTTTTTGTGAATCAATTCTATTACTTTGAAAGCATGAATGATTTTGCCCAGGTTTTCTATGATTGAATCAATTGCTTGTTTGCATCATATGATCAAGGCCATTTGTTGGTAAACCTTTTATTAGCCAAATTCATGATTTTAGCCCACAAAAGAGAGCACTATGTGTTCTACTCTTTGAACCTTTAGCCTTGAACATAATTTGAAAACCCCTTGTGAAAAGCTTTACCTTGAGTAAAGTAGAAAATATTTTGTGATATTGACGAATGTTCAAGTTTGGGGTTGTTGGGAAGTTATGAAAGGGAAATTGAAAGCATTGAGCTAAGAGCTAAGAACTAAGGATGTGAAAAGAAAAAGAAAAAGAGAAAGAAAAGAGAAGAAAAAGCAAAGCTCAATACAAAGGAAAGTTGGGAATAAGTAAGAATGATTGTGTTTATATGATTCTCTTAACTCAAGGGTTTTGTGATCTAGAAAAACAAATTTTCTTGTTAGCCCAGCCACATTATAAGCCATTGAAAAATCCTTGTGATGATGCATGTTTGTGAATGTATTTGATTATGGTTAAATGAAAGGCAAAGTCAATTCATGTGACATTGTGATAGTCGAGTGAATGAGTGATTACCTCTTATACACTTGTGTTTGAGTGAAACACTTTATCTAGTGAGGAAAGATTCCATGAGCACATGAACATCCATACTTAGTTGATTGATCATTCATGAAAAGAAGCATTTGTTGGATACTAGGTGATTGTGTGAACCCTAAAGCATGTGCATGTCTTGATTGAAGTTTTTGTCATGAGCTTAATTGAGTACTTACTTATCTTGAAAAGAGGATTTTTGAATGGAGTGAACCATTGTATTAATTGGTAGAAGATTGAGTTACAGCTTGTTTGCTTGAGGACAAGCAAGTGAAACACTTTATCTAGTGAGGAAAGATTCCATGAGCACATGAACATCCATACTTAGTTGATTGATCATTCATGAAAAGAAGCATTTGTTTGATACTAGGTGATTGTGTGAAGACTAAAGCATGTGCATGTCTTGATTGAAGTTTTTGTCATGAGCTTAATTGAGTACTTACTTATCTTGAAAAGAGGATTTTTGAATGGAGTGAACCATTGTATTGATTGGTAGAAGATTGAGTTACAGCTTGTTTGCTTGAGGACAAGCAAAGTTCTAAGTTTGGGGTTGTGATAACAGTTGAAAAACTATTATTTTCATGCTTAAAATTGATACTAAAAGCAACCTTTAACACTTAGAAACTAGTTTGGAATCATGCTTTTGTTTATACTTTTGGAAATAAGAGAGTTGGGCAGGTTTATGCTTGATTTCAGTGTTTTATGCAGGTTTTAAGGTGAATTTGATGAAAGAGGTGAAGAAGGATAGAGATGGAATCAGAAAAGAACTCAAAAAGTGCAAAAGAAGAGAAGCAGCAAGTACCGCTCAGCGCCAGTTTACCGCTGAGCGGCACTAATGAACACCCGTTGGCTCCGTTGAGGGGTGAAAGTACAGCTGAGGGGAAGAATTCAACACACGCACTTACCGCTGAGCGGCAGTTTACCGCTGAGCGGTAGTTTACCGCTGAGCGCCATTATTTTGGGCTTAGGCCCACTTTTCTGTAATATTTCGAATAGTATATAAACTTTAGGACTTTCTAGGGTTTGTATCTTTGGCAGAGTACGAAGCAAACACTCACCTTTCCACCCCTTGGAGGAAGATCTTGGATGCTAAGGCTACCTACTCAACTTTCTAGGGTTCTATCTTTCACTCTTTCATTGTATTTCATCTAGTTTCACCATGAATATGGTGAACTAAACTCTTCTTGTTGTTGGGGAATCAATGTAATCTTTTGAAGCTCTCATATATGGAATTTTGTGTTTAAACATCATATTTATGATACATGCTTTCTTTCATTAATAGTTAGGGTTTTTCCTCTTTGCTCAAAGCATGCATTGTTTAACTCATTCGATGTCATGATTATTGATTTTGTCGATATGGACACATACAAGAAAATCTAGAACTGGGGAAAGTCTCCCAAAAGCAGTATTGCCTAGACATAGGAATATGAGGGTTGGTTGCCTTTAAGCTTCTGTGCTTCAGAATTAATTATTAGGGATGCTAGGAATTGTATGAACTCATAATTAAGGATAGGCTTTCTTAGCCGAGACATCGGGTTTAAGGTAATTTAGAGAGTGACATTAACATTGATGAAAAGAATGATGAATTCCTAAAATATATGAGAGTGGATAAGATGAAATTGATTACCCCAACAACATACTCATCCATATAATTCGTTCAGTGTTTGTGTTCTTCTTTCCCATTGATCATCACATGCATACATGTTTACTTTTTGTCTTTTGCATTTGAAACTTATAACAATTTGTTCACAAGTCTTAAATAATCAAGAAAGCATATAACTAACTAGGTCGTGAGTCCTTTGGGAGAACGATACTTGGTCTTACCGAGTTTATTACTTGATACAATTCGGTCACACTTGCTGAGGGTTAAGCATGTTTTTGGTGCCGTTTTTCAGTGTTCATAAATTTGTCATCAACTTGGCCAGAGAAGAGAGAAGGTTTTTTGTACTATCTTTTATGCAAGCAAAGTTTTGAATGAGGCCCAATTGAACTATGCCACCACAGAAAAGGAATTCCATGCCATAGTGTACGCCTTAGAGAAGTTTAGATCCTATCTCATTGGGTCTAAGGTGACTATTGATAACGATTGATTTCACCGTTATTTGGGATTAAATTTTGATAATAAAAGAACCCTTTTTAACTTAGGAACTTGCTTGTTCTCTTGTTTTTAGCTTATTTTGGTGAATAAGAGAGTTTGGGTTATACTTGAAGATTTTATCACAAAATTCTCTTGATTTTGTAGGAAATTGGGATGAATTGGAAAAGGAGTTAAATGTCAAGAAGTTGGAACTCAGAAAGGACAAAAAGAGTACCAGAAGAGAAGGCTGCTGAAGGTCGCAAGACGCTTGGGCGCCCTTTTCTAGAGCCCTCAGCGCAGGATGTCTTTCACCCACGCCTGAGCGCCCTTTTAGGGACGCTGAACGCCAGTCTTCAAGTAACGTTTTGTTAGCAAAATGATGAAAATGAAGTTTTGATGATGTCCAAATCAAGTCAAGAAGAAATCAAGATTCAAGATGTTATGAAGACTTGTATTGCTATGGAAAGCTTTTGTAATACTCTTTGAAATATGTATAGGACTTAGATTAGAAAAAGAAAGTGTTTTGTAAAATACTGTAGCACATTACTGTAGCAATGTACTGTAGCAATGTACTGTAGCAAAACACTGTAGCTAATCGATTAACAGAGGGTGTTAATCGATTAACGCTAATCGATTAACAGAGGGTGTTAATCGATTAACACAGTGACCGTTTGAAAAACTAGCCGTTTTTAGAGCCGTTGGACTATCCGTTGGAGTGTTAATCGATTAACCACTGTAGCTAATCGATTAACACAGTAAGAAAGGCTGAAAACGAAAAATGGAAGAGTCTTTGGATGAGTCTATAAATAGACTCTCATTTCCTCTCAAGAAAAAAATCCAGAGACACAGAAACTCTTCCCTTGTGCTCAAAATACTCAGAAATTCTTGAGACTTGTGTGTTCTTGTTCGGCTTGTGAAACTCTTGTCTGTGGAGCTGGTGAAGTGCTACTACGGTGACAGAGGAAATAGCTGGTTCATCCTTGATGTGTCTAAGGAGGTGTTCGGAAGAGAATCATCCTTCGTGAAGTATTCGGAGGAGGTGTTCATCCTTCGTGAAGTATTCGGAGGAGGTGTTCATCCTTTGTGAAGACTCAAAGGAGGTGTAGTTTCATCTCTTGTGGTATTAAGAGAGGTGTTTTCTAAACTCTTACAAATTGTATCTTTGTGATTGTAGTTTGTAATTGTTTTGTGTTAGTAAAAAGGTTTATCTTGTTTGAGATAAACGATTGGACGTAGGATTGGTAAGATCCGAACCAGGATAAAATCATCTGTGCAAATTTCTCTCAACCTTACTCTTGCTTTATTTGTCTTTGTTAATTGCTAAGTAAGTTTAATTGAGTAGAAATTAAAAGGCACACGTTAGTATTAAAAACCCTCTTGGTTTGTTATTCCACGCTTACCATTCCGCTGCAGCCGCTCCTGACACGTTTCACGTCTGGGTGCCCTTCCTAGGGCATTGAGCGCCACTCCTCTCGCATGCTCGCTTGGGTGCCCAAAGTTGGGGCACTGACGACGTTGGCCCATGACCCAATTCAGCTGTATATAAGGACTTGGACGTCCTAGAGGGATTATCTTTTGACATAATTGACACAAATTCAGATTTTTCCAATTCTCTAGAGGCAGAAGTGGATGCAGAAGCTCTTCTCTTCGGTTTTTAGGGTTTATCTTTGATTCTCATTCCATTGTTCATCTAGTTTCTCCATGGCAAGGGGGAACTAAATTCAATTTGTTGTTGGAGGATGATGTAACCTTGTGAACTCTCATGTATTTGAATTGGTTCTAATTGATATTTGCTTGTTTCATTAATTATTAGGGTTATTCTTCTTTGCTCTATGCTTGCTATGTTTAACTCATTCATGACATGATTATTGGTTTTCGTGATATGAACACATATGAGGAAACCTAGATCTAGAGAATTTCTCCCAAAAGCAGTATTGCCTAGACATAGGGATATGAGTTTTGGTTATCTTAAGCTTCTAATCGTAATGCATAATTAATTATTAGGGATACAAGACATTGTGATCTAGTAATTAAGGATAGGCTTTCTTCGCCGAGACATCGAGTTTTAAGTAATTTAGAAAGTGATATTAACATTAATGAAAAATATGAATTCATATATGCATGAGAGTAAACTAGGTGAAATCTAAATGCCAACAACATATTCATCTCATATTTTCAATATCATCCATTCATCTTTGTGTTTTTCTTCAATTGATCAAAAGTGCATTTATATTTACTTTCTTATTTTTGCATTCAAAACCCTAAATTGTTCTTCAAAGTCTTAATTAGTTAAGTAATTACATGACTGTTTAGTGTTGTAAGTCTCTTGGAGAACGATACTTGGTCTTACCCATTATTATTACTTGATACGATTCGGTATACTTGTCGAGGTCTTAACAATTGTATACACGGATCATGCGGCCATCAAATATTTGTTAACCAAGCCTGATTCTAAATCGCGCTTCATTAGATGGGTACTTTTGTTGCAAGAGTTTGATGTGGAAATTCGTGAAAAGAAGGGTAGTGAAAACTTAATTGCTGATTATTTATCTCGGCTCATCATTGATGAAGTCACAAGCAAGGAAAAAGAAATATGGGAATCTTTTTCAGATGAAACACTCTTGCATATTCAGCAAAGGCCATGGTTTGCTGATATGGCTAATTTTAAAGCTGCAGGAGTAATCCCAAAAGATTTTAAATGGCAACAGAAGAAGACGTTTTTGCATGATGCAAAACAGTTTATTTGGGATGATCCGTTCTTGTTCAAGATTGGAGTCGACAACCTCTTGAGGAGGTGTGTTACTAATGAAGAAGCAACAGGAATTCTTTGGCATTGTCATAATTCACCATATGGAGGGCAGTTTAATGGAGAAAGGACAACTGCTCTTTGGGCATACAAGACTGCAATGAAGACAACTACAGGGCTATCTCCTTTTCAGTTAGTCTATGGGAAAGAATGTCATCTTCCAGTGGAGATGGAGCATCGGGCTTATTGGGCTTTAAGGTTCTTGAATTTTGATCCCTTTGAGACCGCTATAGGAGGAGAAAGCAACTTCTGGAGCTTGAAGAGATGTGCTTGAATGCTTATGATTCTTCAAAGAATTACAAAGAAAAAGTTAAGCTCTATCATGATAGGAAGTTGGTGAAGAAGGTCTTTCATCCAGGCCAACAGATGTTATTGTTCAACTCACGCTTCAAGCTCTTTCTTGGAAAACTGAAATCCAAGTGGTCTGGACCTTTCATAGTTAAGGAGGTCAAACTTCATGGTGCAATTGAGTTGACGGATCCATCTGCTGAAGATCCGCAAAGAAGTTGGGTGGTTAGTGGGCAACGCCTCAAGCATTACTTTGGCGGTGAGGTTGAACGCCTTGCTACAATCATTGAGTTGGTTGACCCTTGAGCATAGCGGTGTCAAGCTAGTGACATTAAAGAAGCGCTTACTAGGAGGCAACCCAGTTTTCTTGACCCTTTCTTGTTTATGTGTTTAGGTTATATGCTGCTTCTCTCGGACTTTAGGGAATTTCACTTGATGAGTTCATCACTCGCATGTCTTGGCCTGGGGACCAGGCCCAAGCTAGTGGAGGAGGTGGCAAGTCCACAATTAGATGTTTTTGAGGGGAGTAATAACAACATCTCCTATTTTTGTTATTTTTATGCTTTGTCTATTTTGTTTTTAATTGTAGTTTGAGTCATGTACTTGGTTAAATGGATAGTGTGCTGAAATGGTTTGGTATGAAGTGATAAACTGTTTGATTGTGATGAGAAGTAGTATTTTCTTGTGTTTTCTTTATTGTGGTGAAAGTGATGTGTTGACAATATTTTTGATCTCCAAAATCGAAACCAAAAACTTGTTGATGGATCGGCAAGTGTACCGAATCGCACTAGTAATATAAAATGGTAAGACCAAGTATCGTATCCCAGAAGACTCTCGGCACTAAACAATTGCGTGATAACTCAATTAATTAAGACTTAATAGAAACGAGATCATTGGTTTAAAATGCAAAAACAAAAAATTAAATATGAATGCAAATTGATCAATAGTAGAGTAACACAAAGATGAACGGATGTTGTTTAATATGAGATGAATATGTTGTTGCGGTTAGATTTCACAAACTTCCTTCTCATGTATATAAGAATTCCTCTTTATGCATTAATGTTAATGTCACTCATTAAAGTACTTAGAACCCAATCTCTTGGCGCAATAAGTATGCCTTAATTCCTAGTTCGTGCAATTCCTAGCGTTCCTAGGAAATTAAGTCTAAAGATTAAGAGCTTAAGACGACCAATTACTCATACCCTCATCCCTGAGAAATATTACCCTTGGGAGAATTCAACAAGAACCTGAATTGTAAGGAACCTCTCGGCACTCATGCAATTCATAAATCATGCAACTAAATGAGTTAAATAGAGCAAGCATTGAAACAGATGAATTCCCTAACAATTAATGAATAAAGCATATATGATTAAGAATCAATTCAAATACATGAGAGTTCACAAGGTTACATCATTCCCCAACAACAAATAGAGTTTAGTTCCCCATAGACATGGAGAAACTAGATGTACAATGGAAAAGCATGAGATAGTAAAACCCTAAGAGTAGAAGAGGAAGCTCCCGCCTCCAGATTCGCCTTTAGAGTAGAAGAGTGTGTTGTTGTGTTGCTCTAGCCAGAGATACCAAACCTAGAGCACCTCGGTCCTTTAAATAAAGTTGGAAAAGAGTAGGAACACGGCCCGGTCAAAAAAAGGCTCGAAATAGAGCAAAAACTGGGTCGGATCTGCAACGCGCGACGCTCGGGCGCCCTATTTAGGGCGCCTGGGCGGTGGACGTCCATTTCTGTAGGGCTTGAGCCTTCAATTTCGCCCAGGCTTCAGGGGTTCAACGCTCGGGCGCCCTAGGGCGGCGAACGTCGATTTTTCCACGCTCAAGCCTCCTATAGGTCGCCCAAGCTTCATGCGGTTCCCTCTTCTGGTGCTTTTCTAGGCCTTTCTGAGCTCTATATCCTTAGCACTTCATCTCTGCTTCCTATATTAACTCATTTTCTATCAAAACAAAGGGAATTAGTAATAAAATAATCAAATTCAACCTCAACTCTCTTATTCTCACAACTTAATGAAAAAGCATGAGTGCAAGCAAGTTTCTAAGTCAAAAAGGGTGCATTTAGTATCAAAATTACATCATAGATAACGATATTTTAAACTGTTATCACAACCCCAAACTTAGAACTTTGCTTGTCCTCAAGCAAAATAGAATGTAACTCAGCTCTTAACAATTATCACAATGATTCAGCAATTTTTCACAATCTTTTTCTCAAGATAAATCATCACTTCAATCAGCCCATCATAAGAGTAATCTTTCAAATAACTCAAAGTGATGCTCAAACAGTTCAACAAATGTTGTTCTTAAGAGTAA
Source organism: Vigna angularis (assembly GCF_016808095.1). Lineage (NCBI taxonomy): Eukaryota > Viridiplantae > Streptophyta > Magnoliopsida > Fabales > Fabaceae > Vigna > Vigna angularis. The sequence continues at coordinate 10,613,642 of NC_068975.1, read as the reverse complement.
TCAATCAACCAAGCAGAGATGTAATCAGAAATTCAAAGAACTATTCCTCACCAAGGAAAGTGTTTGACTCAAGTACTCAAAAGTGTATCACTCAAGCATTCAAAAGTATCTCACTCCCTTATAGGTGTATAGTGTTGGTGCCTTTTTCACTCTGCTATCACAATGTCACACAAATTAATTTTGCTTTTCATTTAACCACAATCAAACAGACTTACCAGCAACCCCAAACTTGAACCTTTTTCAATACCTCACAAATATTCTCAACTCAACTCAAGGTAAAGAATTTAAAATAGGATTTTCAAAACATGCTTAAGGCTCAAGGTTCAAAAGGTAGAGCAATTGGTTTTCTTTTTAGTGGAAAAATTTATGAAGGCTAAAAGAATAAGGGAAAACAAAAGATGGCCTTCATCATATGAAACCTACAAGAAAGTAGTTCAATCACAGAAAATTTGGGCAAAATCTTAAGTAATAGCAATTATTTACAACAACTCTGAAGCCCAAAACTCACACAGGTACACTCTCAAGTTCTAGAATTCAGAAAAACACACTAGTGCACAATTGACCTTTAACGTCACCCCATAGACGTCCGTCCACAAAAGCCCCAACGGAAATAATTGACCGGTGGCATATCCGTAAATAAGTGAAACTGTAGACGTCCGTGGTGAAGGGGGTCAGACGTCTATAATATTATAGACGTCCGGGCCCCTACCACGGACGTCTAAGAGGCTGGAACAATCACCTCTTCAACTCCCTCTGTCAGCCCTTAAACGTCCGTTGTGGAGGGGGTCGGACGTCTATAATATTATAGACGTCCGTCCCCCCATATCGAACGTTTAGGGTGCTGACAGGGTGGTTGAAGAATTAATTGTCTTCAACCCTTAAACGTTCGTTGTGGAGGGGGTCGGACGTCTATAATATTATAGACGTCCGTCCCCCACATCGGACGTTTAGGGTGCTGATAGGGTGGTTGAAGAATTAATTGTCTTCAGCCCCTTAGACGTTTGTGGTGGAAGGGGTGGGACGTCTATAATATTATAGACATCTGGCCCCCTCCACCACGGACGTTTAAGGGGCTGGAGACAATTAATTCTTCAACCACCCTGTCAGCACCCTAAACGTCCGATATGGGGGGACGGACGTCTATAATATTATAGACGTCCGGCCCCCTCCACCACGGACGTTTAAGGGCTGACAGAGGGAGTTGAACAGGTGATTGATCCAGCCTCTTAGACGTCCGTGGTAGGGTCCCGGACGTCTATAATATTATAGACGTCTGACACCCTCCACCACGGACGTCTAAGAGGCTGACAGGGAAGTTGAATCGTTCATTTCTTCAGCCTCTTACACGTCCGTGGGGAGGGCCCGGACGTCTATAATATTAGTGACGTCCGGGCCCCTCCACCACGGACGTCTAAACCCCCCCGCGAATATCAATTTTAAATCCCCATAGACATCATATTAGTGATAGCCCCGACGTCTATAGTATTATAAACGTCGGGGCCCCATAGTACCGGACGTCTATTGGTTTTTATAGTAAAACGCAAACCCGCGAGCAGTTACGCTCACTGTTCATCGTCTTCCCCACGAACTCTCTCTGCGGCATTGCTTTCCAGGTGTGTTTTCTCTGTTTTGGACCGTTTAAATTTACTTTCAATCCAATTACATTGTTATGTGATGAAATATCTTTGATTTGAACCGATTAAAAATCGTTTTCGGTGCGTTTTAGTGCAATTTGGTGCGTTTTAGTGCAATTTTTGAATGGGTAGGGCCTAGAGGATCATGCTCTGCTGTAGAACCCACTCAGTATAGCGGTCAGTATGAGTTGTTGATTGATGGGGATTTCCCACGCATTGTGGCTGTCGGACGAATGCTTAAGGTAGGGCAGACTATTCATGGTGTTCCCATATTACCCCAGCACGTGCGTGTGACGATTGACGAGGTTCGGGATCCCCAGGCTCAGCTGCCTGTACCCACTCCAGAAATTAAATTTGTGGGGAAGGCCATAGGATCATTTATTTCCTGGCTTAGAGCATTGATCATGTCACACATCGCTACTCCACAGGTATAATGTCTTTTTCCTTAGTATTTCTATGTTTATTCTTCAAATATTTGTTGATAACTCTTTGACGTAAATTCTTATCTTCAGTTCACACGTCCTCAGAAGCAGCCAATTCATGATACAGTCATACATGAAGATGATGACATGGCTGAAGCGGAGGATGATCCTCTATCAAAGCTAATGACAAAATTACCCAAGTTGAAGAAAGCACCATTAGAACTATACTGGAATTTGAGAGTATTTGGTCTTCCCCCACATGTGCCAGTTTATATCACATTATCTGATGCATTGGAGATGATTGGGGGAGACCGGATGTTGAATATTTCCATCATTCAGCTGTGGTGCATGTAAGATAGTCAATTTGGTCTTTCATATTACTTTTATTTAGATTCTTATAGTTTCTAACAACTTAACTTTGTTGTTTTAGGTACATGGACACAATCGTTGTAGAACAAGGTCGGTCTTCCATGTACGGATTTGTTGAACCTCAGACCATTCAATCGTCTGGTAACACACTTCAAAACAGACAACATTATTTGCAAACATGGATGGATGAGTCAAAAAGAGACGTATACCTTGTGCCATACATTGATGGGTAGGTGTTGTTATATGTGGTCAATTCATTATTATAGTTTCCTTAATTAGTTAAATAATTATTTATCCTTTATGATAGCATGCATTGGCAGCTGATGGTCATCATTCCCAAAGCATGTAAAATTATATGGTTTTGTTCGTTGCATAGGATGAAAAATGACTTGAGAACAATGCTTCAAGGGTAAGTGTTTCTCCAAAAATGACTTTGAATTTGATGTTCACCTTCAACTTTTATGATAAATATAGTCATATTAATTATACTTTGTGTTTTCCATCTGTACAGAGTTATTGGTAAATCACGTGGTCAACTGCTTCAAATTTTGTATCCAAAGGTTTTAAGTCATTTATAGTTCTAATTCATTATTTTCTATGTTATTGAATGATCTAAATTCTTAACAATTTAGTTTGTTATTTTAGTGTAACCAGCAGCTAGATTCATGGGAATGTGGCTTCTATGTGATGTGTTGGATTAAGACCATCATTCGAGCTGTCATTACAGATGACTGGAATGAGGTAATGACGTGTACCTTAAATACATTACAAATCAAATTCATCTTCAAACATATATGAAACCATAATGAATCTTTCTTGAATTTTGCAGCGCTTCAAGAGTACATCGCCTATACCAGAGGACACAATTAGACAGATAAGGCAGGAGTTGACCGCTTATCTTCTGCAAAGATGGAGTTAGGAATAGTTTTATTTGTTGTTGAACATTGCTTAGTTTTAGTTTAAGTTTTAACTTGATAGTTTTGGTAGTGGATTATATTTTACATTAAGTAGAACTTTGTTTATATGAAACGCATATATATATTATTGCAAAATTGTTCTGGGACAATTTTCTGCTTTTCAGGTGTGGTTTTATTGCAAAAATAAATTATTTTTTAAAAAAAAAAACGCCTAGTAGACATCGGTTAGTGCACTGTCGGACGTCTATAGACGTCAGGCAGTGCACAGACCGACGTCCAACCCCACCCCTAGCACAAGACAGTTCAGGCATGTGGTCGTCGGGTGACACACCTCGGACGTCTGTAGAGACGTCGGGGGAGGAGGAGACGGACGTCTATACGGACGTCCAGTGGGGCACGTTGGACGTCTATATGGACGTCCGACGGGTGTACACCGGACGTCTGGATAGGCGTCGGGCCTGACACATCGGACGTCTATACACATGTCCGATGTGGACCCCCCGACGTCTGAGTAACGTCACCCACATAGACGTCGGGGGGAAGGTCGGACGTCAAAAAGCCAAAAGAATGGACGTCTAAAGCCCTTTCTGCACTAGTGACATCCTGCTCAATATCTCAATAAAGTTTTACCTCAAGCACCTGTTTCACATGTTAGAAGCAACCTCCTATGTATTTTCACATCATGCATCATCTCAACCTCAACCCAAACAATAAGCATCAAAAAGTAACACTCTTCAAAACACAACATTAGAAGAACTAAACCACTGTAATAAGATAGAGCAAAGTACATCATTCCTATACTACATAAAAACAATAAAACAATAAACACAGAAGCAAAAAATAGTTCAACAATGAAAACCATAAAAAATATAAACATAAAAATAAAAGAAATCATGTTCTATAGACAAAATAGCATTCATCAGTAGATGCTCTCATCTCTGCCATCAGAAGCAACATATAACCTAAAAAAAAAACTTAAACATACAAAGAAAAATCAAATCCAAACCACACAAATAATCAAAATAAATAAAAAAATCAGAAACTGGGTTGCCTCCCAGTAAGCGCTTCTTTAACGTCACTAGCTTGACCAAAGCAAACACAAAATAAACAAAAAACAATTGAAAACTTAAAGAAACAATAAACAAATAAAAGTTTGTAAAACACTGGGTTGCCTCCCAGGAAACGCTTCTTTAACGTCACTAGCTTGACCCAGTCTTCATCATCATAGCATCCATCAGTAGATGCTAATATTTCTTATCTTCATTGGTATCCCTCAGTAGACACCTATCTTTCTCATCTTCATCGGCATCCATCAGTAGATGCCTAATCACCTAACATCCATCAGTAGATGTCTAGTCACCGTCCTCTTCCATAGCAGCATCCATCAGTACATGTTGTCATTCATCATGTTCATCATAGCAACATCCATCAGTAGATGTTATCTAGCATCCATCAGTAGATGTTATCCTTTATTACAAAACAACTCAAATCCAAATCACACAAATAATAAATTAAAAAGAAAAAATAAAATAAAACAAAATAAGAAATAAAAAATTCAGAGACTGGGTTCTTCATCATAGCAACATCCATCAGTAGATGTTGTTCTCTGAATCCGCCTAGCATCCCTCAGTAGATGCTTAAATCCTAAAAAAAACTCGAACACAAAAAAAAATCAATTAAAGTCAATAAAAAAACCAAATCACAAAAATAATAAAAAAATCAAAATCAATTAAAAAGAAAAGTTCAGAAAACTGGGTTGCCTCCCAACAAATGCTTCTTTAACGTCACTAGCTTGACCCAATAGGCTCATGTTTGAATCACCCAATTCCAACTTTAATCTTGGTGTTCTCCTTTCTGTCTCCACACCAACTTATCTTCAACAGCTTCCTCTTTGTAGGCTTTACTTTAAGACCATCAATATTTTCAAGTACAGATAAGGGCATCAAGTTGATATTGGACCCTAAATCAGTTAGGGCTTTCCCTATTTCATGACTCCCAATAGTGCAAGGAATAGTGAAACTTCTCGGATCTTTAGATTTTGGAGGAACTCCCTTCTGCAAGATCACACTGCAATTGCCTTGTACCTCAATTGTTTCCTCCTCTGGACTTTTTCTCTTTTTGTTGAATTTCCTAAAGAAGTTAACATAACCGGGAACCTGTTGCAATGTCTTAGTCATAGGAATTTTAATCTCCAATTCCTTGAAGATTTCCATGGATTGCTCAAACTGTATTTCCTTCTCCTCCCTAGAATAATTCTTTTCGTAAGGAAGAGGTTTTTCATATAATTCTTTCTTTTTTTCCTCATCCTCTTCCTCTCTTTTTTTCTTTTCTTTCCTCTCTTTTTCCTTTTCTTTTCTCTCACTCTCTTCTTTTTCTTTCTCTATATCTTTCTCTTTTTCGCTCAAACTTTCTTCTTTTATCTCTATTTTTTTCTCATCTAAAAACTTGCCATTCTTAGTGATAACGGTGTTGCACTCCTCTTTAGGGCTAACTTCCATATTGCCCCCAAAATCATCCAGCTTCTGAATTATGAACCTATAATGCTCTTCATCCTTCTACATGCTGCTTGAGTGTTATTACGATGATACTCAGACATATGTATGAACTGTTGAAGCGTGTCATCCATATCAGCCCATCTTTCTAATATAGAGGGTTGTTGCTGCCATTGTTGTTGTGGTTCTCCATAAAATTGTCCGGCAGCATGCCCAAACTGACTTTGATCCATGCTTGAGTGAGGTGCCCAGTGCTTGAAAGTACCTAGGTGGAATTGAGTGCCCATATAATTAATTACTTGTCCGAATTGCATCCTGCAAGCATTTAGACACAAAACCCTAGAAAATATTGTAAGCACAAAACAAAAATAAAAATAAAAAATATGAAAATAAAATAAAAAAGAATAAAATCAAATCAAATAAAATAAGGTAAAATAGAATAAAGCCAAAATTAATTAAGAATCACACAAATAGAATAATTTAAATCGTGAGTCCCCGGCAACGACGCCAAAAACTTGTTGACAATATTTTTGATCTCTAGAAACGAAACCAAAAACTTGTTGATGGATCGACAAGTGTACCAAATCGCACAAGTAATATAAAATGGTAAGATCAAGTATCGTATCTCAGAAGACTCTCGGCACTAAACAATTGCGTGATAACTCAATTAATTAAGACTTAAAAGAAACGAGATCATTGGTTTAAAATGCAAAGACAGAAAATTAAATATGAATGCAAATTGATCAATAGTAGAGTAACATAAAGATGAACGGATGTTGTTTAATATGAGATGAATATGTTGTTGGGGTTAGATTTCACCAAGTTCCCTCTCATGTATATAAGAATTCCTTTTTATTCATTAATGTTAACGTCACTCTCTAAAGTACTTAGAACCCAATCCCTTAGCGCAATAAGCCTGCCTTAATTCCTAGTTCGTGCAATTCCTAGCGTTCCTAGGAAATTAAGTCTGAAGATCAAGAGCTTAAGACGACCAAGTACTCACACGCCCCTTCCTGAGAAATATTACCCTTGGGAGAATTCAACAAGAACCTGAATTGTAAGGAACCTCCCGGCACTCATGCAATTCATAAATCATGCAACTAAATGAGTTAAATAGAGCAAGCATTGAAACAAATGAATTGCCTAACAATTAATGAATAAAGCATATATGATTAAGAATCAATTCAAATACATGAGATTTCACAAGGTTACATCATTCCCCAACAACAAATAGAGTTTAGTTCCCCACAGACATGGAGAAACTAGATGTACAATGGAAAAACATGAGATAGTAAAACCCTAAGAGTAGAAGAGGAAGCTCCCGCCTCCAGATTCACTTTTAGAGTAGAAGAATGTGTTGTTGTGTTGCTCCAGCCAGAGATACCAAACCTAAAGCGCCTTGGTCCTTTAAATAAAGTTGGAAAAGAGTAGGAACATGGACCGGTCAAAAAAAGGCTCGAAATAGAGCAAAAACTAGGTCAGATCTGCAAAGCGCGATGCTCGGGTGCCCCATTTAGGGCGCCCGGGCGGTGGACGTCCATTTCTATAGGGCTTGAGCCTTCAATTTCGCCCAGGCTTCAGGGGTTCGACGCTCGGGCGCCCTAGGGCGGCGGACGTCGATTTTTTCACACTCAAGCCTCTTGCAAGTCTCCCAAGCTTCGTGCGGTTCCCTCTTCTAGTGCTTTTCTAGGCCTTTCTGAGCTCTATATCCTTAGCACTTCATCTCTGCTTCCTGTATTAGCTCATTTTCTATCAAAACAAAGGGAATTAGTAATAAAATAATCAAATTCAACCTCAACTCTCTTATTCTCACAACTTAATGAAAAAGCATGAGTCCAAGCAAGTTTCTAAGTCAAAAAGGGTGCATTAAGTATCAAAATTACATCACAGATAATGGTATTTTAAACTGTTATCATGATGTTGAGATAAATATTTCTTTAGCTTTTAGGCACAGATGGTGGTTGCTCATATCATAGTTGTTTAAGACAGATGCATGGTTTGAATTGTGATTAATATGCTTGGCATGATGTTTATAAATATTTGGAAACTTTTAATTATCCTATTGTGCCCCAGAGTTTTTTTTTATTGAATGCTATTGATTTTGAATCACAATTGGTTTTGCCTGAGTTTCTCTATTTGAACAATTTGCTTGCTTGTTGTTAAGATATCGGCAAGTGTACCAAATCGTATCAAGTAATAATAAATGGTAAGACCAAGTATCATTGCCCAAGAGACTCACGACACTAGACAGTCATGTAATTACTTAACTAATTAAGACTTTGAAGAACAACTTTAGGGTTTTGAATGCAAAACAAGAAAGTAAATATGAATGCAAATTGATCAATTGAGGCTAAACACTAGAATGAATTGATGAAGTTGAAACTATGAGATGAATATGTTGTTGGGGTTTAGATTTCACCTAGTCTACTCTCATGCATATAAGAATTCATCTTTTTTATTCAATTGTTAACATCACTTTCTAAATTACTTAAAACCCAATGTCTCGGCGAAGAAAGCCTATCCTTAATTACTAGATCACAATGTCTTGTATGACTAGTAATTAATTCTTCATTACGATTAGAAGCTTAAGATGACCACATACATAAGAATCTGTTGAAAAGAGAATGGCTTTATTTCTCACACCAAGAGGGGGGTGAATTGGTGAAATGTAAAAACAATATTTTCTTTAAATCTTTTTCGCAAAGTGGATGCCTTTAAAAGCTTTCTTGAAACACAAGGAAAAAGAATTGTTTATGCATCGGAAATTAAATCGATTTAGTACCGTAAGAAGTCGGCTGAATAAAAGAGTGTAGGGATAGAAAGATCAAACGCTGAGTTTTTATACTAGTTCGGTCAAACCTACATCCAGTGTCCTTCCAACCACATGAAGCCAATGCACTATAATGATCAAGGTTTTTACAACAAGGTTTTTATAGCGACCTCACGTCAAAAATATAAAACACCTCTCTAACCCTCTAATCAAAATATAGGCATATACAAACAGACTAGCAGCAAGAATCCCCTCTCATACAGTCCAAACCCTTTGAGCCACCCTTAACGTCAAGAACGCAACACGCTCTTCTTCCTGTAATCACAACAAGGAACCTCAATCCAATCTTTGCAAGATTGTAGCCTCTGATCTCTCAGTTACACCCAATATGCAGATATGATCAGCCTTTGTACGTGCAGTGAACTTGCTCTTCAAGAATCCACAAGTAGATGATCACCACGGTCACTTCTTGTTTCTTGGAGTTCTTTCTCTCTTTCTGTAAGATTGAACTTTCTACAAAAGATATCACAAATTTTTAGATTCACAAAAGTTCTTACAAAAATCAAGTTCGCGTCAATTTATAGATTTTCACAATTCAGACGCATTTTAATCAACTTAGCTACTAATGTAGTCGAATATAGCAATTATGTTATAAGAGTTACCAACAATAAATGTAGTTAATTGAATGTACAATTAATGCAGTCGAATCTCAATCAATGCTTGGTCAACATATTAAAAATATAGTCGTTGTAACATTTAATTCAAGCATTAACAGAATTTCAAAACTGTAACAGACTTAGTCGAATGCATGTTGCATATAATCGACTATATAACACAGTTAAACAAAGTTTTGAAAAACTTTCACTTTGAAAATCCTCACAGCACACTTTGAAAATGGTTTGTGCAAAGCCACAAGTTTTAATCCACTCACCCCATAATGAAGTCAACTTAAAACTGTTGTTTTGCCACACAATTAAAAGTTCAACATAAGTGCTTGTGGTTTTCCTACTATAAAACATCAGACATGCATTCACCAATAAAATCAATTATATAACAGTGAAATGCAATGTATCAACATAATCATGTTCTCAATGCTTTAAACAGATTTACACATTGATTAAAACATATAACATGTAAGCAATAGAACATGTAACACATAAACAGCACATGTGTTATTAATTATGTTGTCATCATCAAAAACTAGAAGCTTTGAGATTGTAGGTTCAGCTAAACCAGTGCTCCCCTATTAACAATCTCACCACCCATGATCCAATTTGGTTCTATTTAAGGGTTTCTACACTCTAGGGTTGGCATCTTTTGGCAGAAGAGATGCAGAAAGACACTTTTCGACTCTCTAGAGGCAGAATTGGATGCGGGAGCTAACCTCTTCAGTTTCTAGGGTTTTTCTATCACTTTCATTCCATTGTACACCTAGTTTCTCCATGACAATGGAGAACTAAACATTAATTGTTGTTGGGGAAGATGTAACCTCAAAACTCTCATGTATTTGAATTTGTTCTGAATTGTTATATGCTTCTGTTATTAATTGTTAGGGATTCCCTCCTTCACTCTATGCTTGTTGTGTTTAACTCATTTATGACATGATTTTTGGTCTTCTTTGTTATTGGGAAATACCTATAAACCTAGATCTGGAGAATTTCTCCCAAGGGGACTATTGCCTAGACATAGGGATAGAAGGTTTGGTTGTCTTAAGCTTCTGTTCGTAATGCATAATTAATTATTAGGGATGCAAGACATTGTGGTCTAGTAATTAAGGATAGGCTTCTTTCGCCGAGACATTGGATTCTAAGTAATTTAGAAAGTGACATTGACATTTAATAAAGAAGAAGAATTCTTATATGCATGAGAGTGATTAGGTGAAATCTAAACCCCAACAACATATTCATCTCATATTATAAACATCATCCTTTCACTTTTGTGTTTTTCCTCAATTGATCGAATTGCATTCATATTTACTTTTAATTTCATTTACATTCCAAACCAATGAAATTGTTCTTAAGTATTAATTAGTTAAGGTATTACATGAATGTTTACTGTCGTGAGTCTTCTGGGATACGATACTTGGTCTTACCATTTTATATTACTTGATACGATTCGGTACACTTGTCGAGGTCTTTAGAAATGACTTTGTTGCATATATGTTCAAAACTGACCAAATGAACAGTGCACACAAGATTCAAATGACCAAATACACTTGCACAAATGTTAATATTGCACTGAAACAGCTAGATGCATCATATGACAGTAGTTGTAACCAAATATTCAGAAAAAACACCAAAATTACAGCAGATTTCATAATTCAGTGAATTGAAAGGAAAACAGCAGCACAAAGACTCTAGGAAAGTCCTAATATACTAGATCTAACTGCAGAATATCAGCTAGAGAATTTAAATGACCTAGGACTAAACAAGGATTTCAAGTACGGTGAATAACTTGGAGGAATTGTGAGACCATATTTTTTTTTCAGCAACTCAACTACTCATTTCGCAATTCTGTGATTGTTAGAGTTGGTATCATTTGAAACATGTTTAAAATCATCAAACATACTCGTATAATGCTTAAGAGACAAAAAATTTGGATAGAAACTGATAATTGCACATCCACCAGATTTGGATCTTTATGCAGAATTTTAAAACAGAATCAACTTTTTGTTAATGCTTTAGCTCATGTGATCAAAGCTAGACAATGTCTTCTTGCTTTATATGATCAATGAATAGCTATCACTACACTAAACTCAATCAAAACGGAAAAATTCAAACTGAACAGATTCAAATACATGATGACAGAATGAAAACTGCAAAAATTGTTTTGCACAAGACCGTGACATAACTAGAATGAAAAGTAAAGCTTGAATTGAACTTAAACAAAGGATTTGCATCGATTAAAATGAACAATAAGCACTAAGGAACACTGGAAACACAAGAATAAAAATAGGAAACATGAAATCACACCAAACAAAAATGAAAAAAAAAAATCAAAACAGTGGCAAAATGGAACAGTACAACACGGAAATGAAGAAACTAGATTGAAGAGTGACTTAACTCTTGAAGAACCGCGTGGACGTGCTAGCTCTGACTACCAAATTGTGGAAGCGGCTCCACTCTTCAAGATTGAGCAGCTTCACGATCAAGATGTAGGTAGCAGAATGAAGATGATGATTAATGTTCTGGATTGCGCTAAGTGTTTGATGAAATGTTTTGTGAAGGATGGAAGTGTGTGTGTTGAATCTCAAGCTTAGAAAGCCTTCCAAAGGGGAAGGAAGTAGAGGAAAACATGCTAAAGAGGCACAAACGTTGAACTTGAAGCAAGGAATGGCTGGACAAATCTCAGCAGCATTTCACTAAGGCATTCAAGTTTCCTTTACAAAGGAGAAGAGCCTCCCTTTTATAGATGATGAGAGGTCTCTAAAACTTTCCTTGCAAGCTTCTAAAAATACAAAAGAAGGGTGTTTGGAGAAGCTACAAAGCTTGGTGTGCAAGTTTCAGAAGCCAGCTAATCAATCACATGTTGAAAACATAAGTTGCACCAAAAACGCTGGCCGTGGCAATGGTTTAAATTGCACTCCTCTTTGCCTTCCTTGCTTTCTCTTGCTTTGTCAAGCTTTCTAAGATGCATTGATGTGGCTGTCGCGGCCCATCAAATTTGATGTGCATTAAATAATGCAGTATAGTGCTAGAAAGTGACTCCTAGATCGTCTCTCAAGGACCAAATGTGATTCAGTCAATAGGTCGAACACTTAGTGGGAGTTTTGTGAAAGATTTTTGTGAATGCAAATGACGAAATTAAAAATGAGAATTAAACACAACTGAATACAATTGGAAACATTAAAGTGAATAAAAACATTAAACTGAAAACTACTACAGATAAGTGTCCAAACAGAATTCAAGCTATAAAAATGCAAGGCTTGAGCTAAAACATTAAAACACATACTAGCGGAAATTAACAGAAAATATGCAAAAAAAAAAATATATGCTTGAACCAATTTTTAACAATGAAAATACATTTAATGATAAAATGCACTTGCCAGCTAATAATAAAATGTAGATTGCGGTTTTGAAGCACAACATAATGGAACAAAATAATGCTTGAACCAAATTAAAGTTAGCGAGAACTAACTTCAAGAAAACTCATTAGGTTTCAACTTTTGAGCTAGAAGTAAAATGTCATTTTGCAGCAATCCACAATGTCATTCATTCGGCAACAATGCAAAGACAAGAAACATAAGAAAGATGTGTACAGTAAAGGAACCAAAACGTGGCAGCAAATCAAACAAAAACTAAGCAAGTAAGCTACTCTAAGCTGGAATAAAAAAAATTAAAGCATCCAAAGCAAAATGAAAGTGTGCTTCTCTTCCAAGCCGTGACCAAGCTGCCTGCTCTATCAAAATCATCTGTAACCTTCCATATCTCAATCTCCGTTACTTCCTTTATTTCCAAACCAAAATCCTCATTCTTAGGTGGCGGCTCTCTCCCTCCTTTTCCATCCAGTTCCACGGGTCTCCTTTTTGCTGGACCGTGTGCTCCCAGAAAATGAAAATCCTACCCCCTTTTTCCCATGCTGATGCTGGACGAAAGTTGGATGCTGCTCGATTTCTTCGTGTGCCCCTCCTTTTCAAGCCAAACTGCTGGACGTTGCTGCTGCTCCAAATTAATTTGTCCGTGGGCCCCTTTTGCCAAGCTGCTGACCGTCACCCCATGCTCTTCATTGTCCGCGTGCTCCAATTGAAGGACGTGAAGGCTTCCTCTGCTGGGCTCCCGTGTTGCTGCTGGCTGGACCGTGAGCGTGGACGTGTGGTGGGCCGTGGTGAAGCTGGATGCAGCTTGCTGGACACCGTGGGAAGGCCTGCTGCTGGACGCACATCTCTCTCCAAGCTGTTGGATGCTTGAAGGCTACTCGACGCTCCCCATTTGGCCCGTGGCTTCTTCGTGCACACCTGCTGCTGCCATCCGTGTGGTATTACTGGATGCACCTCCTAATCTCTCTAAGCTTGTTGGATGGGAGCTGCTAGACGTTAGCTGGGCCAAACACGCGTGCTGCTCCCTTTTTGCTTTCAAGCCCAAATGAGCGTGCACCTCCTTGCAGTCTTTGCTGTCCGTGAGTGCTTTCTTTCTTCCAGCACCCCCTTCTTCATCTCATTTAACCTCCAAATATCCCAAATTGTATTTCCAAAATTTTTCCTGCAATCAATGATGAAAATAATTAGCTCAAATAATTCAAATTAATTAAAATAAGAATTTTTGGTCAAATTAAGCACAATTAGCAAAAATAGAAAAATACCGGACATTTAAGCACAATTCCGTGATTAATTCTAGTACACTAAACTAAGTGAAGTCAAGAAAATATTGACTCATCATGCATATACATGGTTTCCAATCTTTATTGGTGACCTACAAAACAATATAAATGCATTTAGTAAAGAGAAATCTTTATTCTACTTCCCTTTCTTTCGTCTTAGTTTAAGTTGTTTCTTCTTTGGATGGAAAGTCCTAAAGGAGTTGCCATTAGTGTGTCTCATGTCGATGCGGTTCTCTTCAAGTTGGTTGAGCAGTTTCTTCCGTTTGTTTGTCGAATGAAAGTATTCTCTGTCCTTAATCTTTATTTGATCTTGATTGTAATCTTTAAATGATATTTTAGTGAAAAAGGTTAATCATTGTTTATAATGAATAACGACTGGATGTAGAATATTTTGATTCAAACCAGGATAAAACACTTTGTGTGATTTTCTCTATCTCTATACTTTTAGTTTACCAACTGTTTGTTAAAAGTTCTAAAAGAAAATCACAATTTTTAAAAGAACCAATTAACCCATCCCCTCTGGGTTATTGACCGTTTCACGCTCTTTAAAACATTTCCATTGCGCGATACCAATCTCAACAATCTACTATACTCTTTGCAGTTGCTTATATCAAGTATCCACCCACTCTATCATATAGAAGTTAGAAGTGGACGTTACGACAAAGAAGACATTCACAGAATGTTCTCTACATCAAAAGTCGTGTTGAAAAATTCGTACAACCTACTTTTGATAAAGTAATGAAAAAGCATGTCTTGTCTCATAAGTTGACTTCAACCTATGGTTGCTACCTATGAAAACGCCCATGGCAACCAAATCTTGTCGTGCTCTTACTCCATCTTTTGTCTTTCATTTTACGTTTAGTAATGTCTCGACGACACTATTACATACAATTTTTCCAATATGCATCATGTTTATGCAATGTCGTACATTCAGTTTAAGCCAATATGGAAGATTAAAATATTGATCGTTTCTTCCAAATGTTTTTCTCAATGGTCTTCTTTTGATGTTTTATGAACAAAGAATCAATGTTCTTCACCTAGTAGTATACTTCTTCCCCATTTCGAGGTTTGGACACAACATTTCAGGACTTTCATTAAACTTTTTTTTTTCAATTTACAGTAAGGGTGGTTTTGAGGAAGGAATATTCTCTGTATTGTATACACGGTTTTCTGGTCATGCTTCAATTGAAAATAACTAGTATTTCTTCACAAATAGGACATGCAAAATGACCTTTAACATTGTAACCACTCAATTTTCAATATATTGAGAAATCATGTATGGTGCAAAACAATAATGTACGCAAATGAAATTTTTCTTCAGAATATAAATCGAAGACCTCAATGCTTTCTTCCCACTATTTTTAAATCATCAATTAATGGTTTCAGATACACATCAATGTCATTTCTAGAAAACAAGGAGTTAAACATATTCATTAGGGGTGGACAAATAGAACTGAACTGCACTGTACTACTAAAATCTGGACTGAACTAAAAACTAATTTGTCTAAACTGAACTGAACTATAAAACAGTTCAGACAAACTGAACTGAACTGTTTTTTGTTTTATCAAACTGGACTGAACTGAACTATACTAAATTGTACTAAACTACAATATAAACTAAACTGAACTACTAACTATAGTAATTTTAAACTGAATTGTACTAGTTTATAAACTGAATTGTACTAGTTTTTAAACTGAATAGTATAACAATACTTGTTCTTTTTAATTGAAATTTATTTTAATATTTATTTTATTTTATTTATAAATGTCTTACAAATTAACTTTTTAATTATTTGATATTATTATTTTCTATTTTATTTATATTTCTTTTATTATTATATGTGTATGAAAATTATTATTTTTTTTTTATTTTTTTTATTTTTATTTATTTTTTTTTTACTTATATTTATTTTGTCATGAATATTATTTTAATTTTATATTTATTTTTTTATTTTTATTTTTTTGTTTTATATGTGTATATAATTTATTTTATCTTTTTATCTACTTATTTTATTTTAAAATAATTTTTTATTTATATTTATTTTGTTCCCTCGTAAAATTGTTTTATTAATCAATTATTTATTATTTATATTTTATTATGTAAAAAATAAACTAATATTTATTAATTATTATAATATAATAAAAGATGATACTAGAAAAATTATTCTTAATAAACGTTTGTTAACTTTTTTGTCATTTGATATTTTTATAATATTAATTATTTTTGCTACATTACTATTTTTTTTATGATATTTCATTATATATTCATTTAATAAAATTTAACGTTAAAAAATATATTTTAGTTTTAGTATGTAAAATACTATCATTTAAAAATAATAATATTGATATTTATTTTAAAGTAAGTTGATTTTTAAAATAAATAGTTATTTTAGTGTGTGCCCTTACACACATTTTAATATCATTAAAAGTTTTTTTAACATATTTTTACATATTTAATAATATGTTAAAGAATATAATATATTTAAAGTATTATTTTTTTTATATAGTCTTTTTTTTATGATTTATATTACTTAATCATTTAATAAAATTAAATTTAAAAAAATATATTTTACTTTTATTACTTAAAATAATATTATTTAAAAAATAATATATGTTTATTGATAAAAGAATATAAAAATTTGTGATAAAAAAATTTTGTCTTAAAAAATTCATTATTAATTTTTTATTTGAACGGTTTCTTTTATTAATATTAACGTTTTTTTAGTAAGACGGGGCAATTGAACGGAACTAGAGAAGAGAAGAGAGTAGATACAGTTTTCACAGTTAACTGAATCGAAACTGTTATAAGTTCAGTTTTTAAAAACTAAACCATAAAATGGTATACTGAACTTTTAGTAAAAGTGGATCAGTTTTTTTAAGTATAATATAGTATAGTTAACTATAGTACAGTACAGATCAGTTATTTTTGCCCAGCCCTAATATTCATCATGCAATCATAAATTACTTAAATTCTTTAAAAACATTTCATCTATTTATATGTTTTAAATTATTGATTACACCAATACATAATTTATTTGTTGTTTATGGACTTATGTTAAATTACATACAAATGTTGTAACTTTTTAGCCAAACATGATCTTCAAACTCAAATGTGTTATTGGATTTCGTCAAAAGAAATTGTTAGTGAAATATATTATCATAAAATATATTGCTAAATCATAACACAGCGCAACGAAGAATCTCTTCTTTCCTATCTTCTCTTGATTATTTTGCTACCTTCTTTTCACTCTTATCTTGTGTTCAACTATTGGTAGCATAGCACCAGTTATATAGACTTACCATTTACTTTAAGAATAATTTCACTTCCTGAAATTTTTCATTTTCCTTTTATATTCTTTATATGGTAAATATTAAATATATTTATTATTTACAAAAATAGTTGAAATAAAAATTAATTTTTACTAAATTTGATACTTGGCAAATATATATATATATATATATATATATATATATATATATATATATATATATAAACTGAATTCTAAGGAAACTTTTATGATTTTGAAAAAAAAATCACACTAATCCAATATTGTCTGTAATTGTATTATTATAGTTTACAATTCTATTACGAGACTTACAAATATTAATTTATTTAGTATATTAATGACGCTGATTAAAATATTTGAAATAATAAATACTTAATAATAACCCAATATATGGAACCGTTAATTGAATGAACCATGATACTCAATCCTACATTTTTTTTCCTTTAAGAATGATTAAATAAAACACTATAATCAATTCAGTTTTGACATTTTAAACAAAGCTAGAAACAATATCATTAATTGGATATCTTTATTTTAATAAGGTAATAATGTTAAAAGCATTCTTCTTATTAGCAAAAACATGTTTATAACACAATACCCAATAAAGATTATTTTGCTCCAATCCAAAAATATAGTAATTCAACATTAAATTATATTATCGATTTTTCAATAGAATTCTCTAAACTTTAAAAATATTTTGTTCCGTTAAGTTAGCTTATAATTACGCTTTAGAAACCAAAATTATCTTAGTAATAACTTAATTATCTCGAAAGGATAATGATATTTTGACAACCAAAACAACTTTCGTTTGACAACTTTCGTTTCTAGAAATATGAGATCACAACAAAAGTAAATTTTTATGACGGTTCATATTATTTTGATTTTTAATAAATTTTTACAAAATTAATTTACTATATTCTTTTTAATATTCTTTTATAAATTCAAAAGTTTAGATATGTTACGTTGTTATGGTGTAAAAAAATCATTTTTTTTCTATAATTATGAAACATAGAGAAGATAAAGAAAAAGAGGAGTAAATCTTAATTGGTTGTAAATATTTCTTTGAAGAGTGGTAAAATGTCATCAACCTTACTATAAATTCCCACTTAGAAAAAGCTTCAAACCATCACAATCAATTCTCTTGCACGTAGGGGGATCAAACTCTCTGACCCAAAACATTTCAAGTATTTCCTCACCCAAGTTATAGACCTTTTAAACACAACCAACCTCTTCATCACAATGACAAACAATTCCCCTAAAATCTATGACTTAGACTCTACTTCTTCTCAAGATGAGTACACTAACTCCTCTTCCCAACAAGATCAACCACCACAAGCCGCCACCGCCGATCAACCTCGCACCACCGAATCTGGAAGAAGGCCACGTGGTAGGCCTGTAGGGTCAAGAAACAAGCCAAAACCTACCTCTCTCCGAGTGCCCGAAACCACAGAGTCCACTATGAATGTCTTCACTTTCAATGTGGCTTCAAATGGGGACATCATGGAGTCTATTCTTGAGATTGCTCAAAGGGACCAAGTTAGTGTCACTGTTATGAATGTTTCTGGCATGATCAACAACGTGACCCTGGAAGCTTCGAATGAGGCTGCACCACCCATCATTCTCCATGGGCCCTTCAACTTCCTCTCCCTCTCTGGATCCTACTTGTACGACAACCACTACATTCTTCACCCCGGTGCCACCCCTCCCCCTCCCCCATCCTTTGGGATCCATCTCTCCGACGCTCAAGGTCAGGTTTTCAGTGGCATCATTGGTGGCAAAGTCATTGCTGGTGAGAATGTCATGATCACTGTCTCCACATTTAGGAACCCTGACATTTTGATGTACACTCCTGAAGATCAACAAGAGGATGAAACTCACAACGATAGTGATAACAACAGTGCTGGGGATTTCAGTGGGGGTGGCGACTTCATGGGGTTCAACCCAAGTTGTTGAATCCCATGACTTTGTTGAGGATACAACAAAGGAATAAACTTAAGGAAAAACTATCTGAATGGGTTGTGTTTTATTTGTTTCGTTTCATGTCATTTGTTTCAGCGTTAAAGTACGGTTCTTAAATTCAGACCTTAGTTATTATATCTTTTTTTAATAAAATTATTCAAATAATATAGCATTTATTACTGTTTCGAAACCTATGTGATGTAGTAGGAATGTGATTGTGTTATAAATTAACATAATACTTTCTTATCATGTCCACACGTTTGTCTGTTGTAGATTTACTTGTTCACTCATACTTTACACTTCAAGAATCCTTCAGTAAAATACTTTAGAAGAAAAGACTTAGAGAAGCATTTTCATAAAAATTTTAGGAGAAACTTAAAATAAAGTAACTTATTCAATAAATTAATATCAGTTTATATATAAGTTAGAATATAAAAGTTTAAGAATATTACATTAAAAGTTTATATATATATATATATATATATATATATATGGATATATGTGTGTGTGTGTATTACTACATATAGTAACAAAAGTACTTTGTTCCCTTATAAGACATCTTACGAGGGTGTATAGGTTCATCACTATCATGGAACCTCTAATCATCTTGAACATTTTTTCACCCATCTTTAAGCACATATCCCTTCTTCTAAAGTTCAGTAAGGGATGTAAGGTTTATTTCAAGCTTGGAGAATTGAATCTCTTCCAAGTGTTATAAACTCTTAAAACCATAGACAAACACATTAATTTTTTCTTTTATACACACATCTAATAAGTAATACAATAATTTATGAAACTCAATTTCGTTTGCATAGATTATAAGGTAAATAAATAAAGTGCAAACTGAAAAATAAATGAAATCAATAAATTTAAAGACTCAAATCAATCCAAAATATTTAAATTTCCATTAATTATCATTTTTTTAAAATGGATTTCCAATTATTTTTACATCAAACTTGAAAAATTAACTGTTTAATTAAATTAAATGTGTTTCGATTTTGGTGTTTGTTGAAAATTGAGAAAACAATTTAATTTGATTGTAGTAGATAGTCACTTGGAAGTAGAATAATAATAATAAAATATTTAGAATAGATCAATTAGACACCATTAATTTTAAAGTTTATTTTAGTTGTTATTTAATAATTTTCTTGAAATTGATATTATATGTAGGTTATCATTGTGTAAATTATATTCAATTAACTTGTATAGTTTATTCATAAGGTTAAATATTTTGAACTATGTTTTACAGAAATATTTTTATTTGCTTTTAAAATTAAAGATACCAAATAATTTTTTTCTAATTTATTAAATAATAATTTGAATACTATAGTTCTATTTTAATTTTAATGCTTTTTTTTACATTATCCTATTGGACATTTCGATGTTTGTACTCACGCACTTGTTTGCATCTATTCGTTATACTTGATTCTATTATTTGATATATAAATGTATACTTGTTTTCAAAACTTAAATTACACTGTAACAATATCTTTATGAATTATTCTAAAATTAAAACATTACAAAAAAAAATATTATTTAGTGGAAGTTTTTTTTTCAATTTGCGAGAGTTTTTACTCTTCGTAAAATAATTTCCGAAGGTTTTTCAAACCGTCGCAGTTTGAGTCACCACAACCTATCTGCGGGGGTTTTTCGCAACCCCTGGTATCAAATTCAATTTGCGAAGTTTTTTTTGCGAAGGGTAAAAATCTCCTTTATTACTAGCTATTATTTTGTGGGAGTTTTTAACCTCCTTTATTTTCAACTATTTGATTACAAAAAATATTTGTATTTTTTACACTATTTTTTGTATTAATATATGTTATTCAATTCACGAGCTTGCTAAAATAATAATAAAAAATAATAAAATATATAAAATTGTAAAATATACAAAAATAATTCAAATTAATGATTTAAAATAATATAAGTACATTCATTGACAATTATAATGTAAATATAAAAAAGTACATAATGTTTAGATAACATTACAAGATTGACCTGGTCGAAAACTACAAGACCAATTAAAAACATATAGACTAAAGTTGATAACCTAAACAAAATCCCTAACTCAGATAAAAGTTTAACATGAGACACTCTGCATTTGCTTCCTATGCTGCGAAGTAAAAGAGCTTCACTTCATCAACTACTTCCCTTAAACTCATTCCTCCATCACTACTTTTTTAAAATTCAACAATGTATGTCCAACAAGTCATTGTTCGTAGACTCTCCTGCTTCCATTGCTTCTAATCTTTGGTTGATGATATACATACAAAGTTTTGTGAGATTGTAAGCATGATAAACAAGATGAACAATGGATTCATCATCCATTTCTGAACCTACAAAGTTGAGATTCTTCATACAAAAATTTATGACAATATGCAAACTAGAAAAAACAAGATAAATATATAGAAAGGAATTTACCTGTCTTTGATATGCAAACTAGAAAGAACAAGAAGATAAATATATAAAAAGGAATTTACCTGTCTTTGATGTTGGCACTAGGTTGCATCATCTCTTGCTTGACAACAACATATGCTCCACATCTTTCAGTGAATTTGTTAAGATAAACCAATGCTCCACATCTTTCAGCTACATCATATTTATAAGCACACGACCCTTTTTCCTTTACATAGCCTACCAATTTCCTATAACCCAAAGATTCAAAAGGGTAACAAATATTCAAACCCATTTCAAATAGAACACACAAAATTGAACAATACCTTTTACAAAGCTTATCACCAATACTAGTATTACTTCACACAGTCACCAATGACATATCAAAACTACACGGACTCAACCTGCATATTCAACAAAACCAGCTATTTCTTTACTTCATCACTCAAATCCCTCATCCACTTAATACATATAGAGAGTTGTTACTGTCACTAATTAAATCATCATTATTTAATATACAAAAGAAACGAATTTGTCAATGAAATGTCAAGAAACTAGTAGAACTCAAAGTTGTAATACTCTGCATATAACAGATGCTCTCATTTTCCATGATCATGAAGTTTAAATTCAGTAAACAGATTAGTTAATTCGATAAATAATGAGAAGAGAAAAAAGGAGCCATTATTAGCTACTTCAATTATCCAAATCAGTTTGACAATTTCATTTGATAAGCAAAACAAGAAGGTACTATCAAGGGAAAACAAACAGTGATTTATACATATAAAAATTTAGTCATACTTGTAGTTGCAGCAATGTTGAATGTAGCAGGCTGGCCTCTTCAATAGGATCAGGAGACATCTCAACCCCGCTGACCTCAACATCAATAAATAATTAAATAATAAGACTAATCAAAGAGAAAAAAATTCTTAAAAACTAAAAGACAATTTCCAAGCAGTAGCCAATACGTTAAATCAACTCAGCAAAACTCATTATTCAGTTATACTCATTATTATACAAATAAAAAAATCTCCCCAACTGAATAAAACCAGTGCCTAGAAACAGATAAAGACGAAATATTTACGCACGATCAAATAAATAAAAAACCGTATACAAAAACCCAACTGTTTAATAAAATCATTTTCGAGGGAAAGTTTAAAACTTTCAAACCCCAAATCAAGGAAACAATATTCATTCAAAGAATATGGATCCGGGGTTTGAAAAAACCCGCCATCGAAATTTTGGGGATTTTATTCCCATAATTTTCCGCAGCACCAAGAATTGGCCTATAAATGCTTCTGGATCTAAAATTTGAAACCTTATTCCCATAATAAACAAATAGTGATTTATACATATAAAAATTCAGCAATGAAATTGGTAAATGGTACTCCATCACATGCTTGAAATGTCAATGCTTTTCATTCCATAATCTGTTAAAAGAAATTTTATGATGATTAATTAATTAGTAGTAAGGAATCTCGGTAACTATATCCCAAAATTTGAAATCATGATCAGAGCATATAGCTACAATTGAGCTTCCAAATTTCAGTAAACAGATTAGTTAATTCGATAAATAATGAGTAGAGAAAAAAGGAGCCATTATTAGCTAGTTCAATTATCCAAATCAGTTTGACAATTTCATTTGATAAACAAAACAAGAAGGTACTATTAAGGGGAAACAAACAGTGATTTATACATATAAAAATTTAGTCATACCTTGGTGTAACGAATGATGCATATGTCATACCATATAATAGCTCCTACAGTGTTGGAACACCTTCGAGTGAGCTCACTGGCGGTAGTGGTAATGCCGAAGCGGCAAAAATACCCTCTGATGTCGTTTCCCAGAGTCAGATCCCCCATTGTTTGCTTTAAACTCCTCAATATTACTTTCAGTGACCTATTGGCAAATATTACAAAAACTACATAGGAAAAGGAAATGAATCGCATCATGCAAAAATGAAATTAACTCGCGTCGCATTGCATTCCAGTGATTCACAAATCAACTACCAAGAAAAGAAAGATGGCGAAGTACCTGCAATTGACGATCCGTGTCTGTGGCAGGATCCTACATGTTGTGGCCGTGCGTGTTGAAACTGAGCGCAGAGAAGAACGGAATGAAGAAGGCATTGGCGAGTTGCGGATCTGAAACCCTAACCACTTCTCTGCCCTCGACGTTGTGGAGAAGCGACCTCATCATCCAGTACTCCACGCTGTGCTGCTTCTTCAGCCCCCCAATTTGTGGGCCATGGTGGCCAGTCCTCCACGGTGACGGGCGTCTCCACCGTATTGAGGTGGTCAATCAAGGGTGAAGAGAAAACTGAGACAGTGAAAGGTCAGGGAAGAAGCTGAGGCACAAAGGGTTTCTTTCTTTTGGGTTTGTTGTGTTCTAATTCTAGAAAAGAAGAATCTAAAATTTGGAGTGAAAAAAAGTAAAATTTTGGGAGGGAATGCTAAAAAAATGTGAGGGAAATGAAAAAAAAAAGTATTATAATCTATTAAGCTAACCAACCTCTTCCAAAAGAAATCAAAACCTCCGTTATTCTTGGCTTTAAGATGATTTATGAAAATAATTTTAGATAATGTATATTTGAGGGGTTTTTTAATAACCTCCCCAAAATAATCCCTACTAATTACAATATTTTTTGTAGTGAAAATTTAAAGCTATTTTGATAAAAAAAGAATTAATGTAGAGCTTCTATATTGTATAGTAGGATACCTGAGCCAATGGACTGATAACCCAGGCGACCATTGAAGATAAATAAATAAAGCACACAATGGCGAGCTATCTTATGGTCATCTTTGAACGATCGTCCACCTATTAGATAGAACGATCGTTCAGGGATATCATATGTTTGTCATCGCCGCTCTTGGCATCAATCATCATTCAGCGATCGCTGTCTAACGATCGTCTGTTAATTGAACTAAGAAACGGTTGGTCAATTTTAGTCAAAATTGACATATTAAACCTTTGAAACTAAGGAACAAGCGGTTGGAAGTATCCGACCATAATGCCGCAAATTACGGAGTCAATTGACCCAACTTCAAGCACGACATAACGGTTATGTTATCCAGATAGTCAGGTTCTCTAACCTACCGGATTTTTAGGTAAATGATTTATTTTAATTATTAGGTTAAATATGAAAAAGCCAGAGGAAAAAAGGTATGTTTTCCCCCCTAAGAGAGATTAAGAAAGAGAATATTGATTTCCTTCTTCGTTTTGAGCTAAAAAAGGTTCTGTCAAACCCTTTTTTCTGACTTGAGCGTCGGAGTGATTCATCACACCTATATCTCGGCCTCAACTATTCTACTGAAAGATTTTGGCGCCCACCGTGGGGCCGAGGTTTGATATCCCAAAGACGACCACAGGAGCTATGGAAGACATGAACACCCGAGATTTGATCAAGCAACTGCAAACACAGATTGAGGCGCAGGCACAAACTATAAGGGAACAACAGGAAATTCAGCGCAAACAAACCGAGGAGCTTGCAGCGCTGAGGGCGCAGCGTCCTCCGCCGGAAATATCAGCCTCCAACCGACAGGACGATAATGAAGGAAGCCACCATGAAGGACCGTCTGAACATGTCGGCGGAGGAAGGAAGAGGCCCACTTCTATGCGCCTCACCAATCTGCTTCCATTCACGGAAGCCATCATGCAAGCTCATATGCCGGAACCCCCCCCCCCCCCCCCCCCCCCCCCCCCCCCCCCCAACGTTAGAGCGCTATGATGGCTCCGCAGATCCCGACAACCACCTCCGCAACTTTATAGATGCCATGGCATTCTACACGGATAATGACCCCGTCATTTGCAGAGCTTTCTCACTGTCCCTAAAGGATGAGGCACTCGAGTGGTACCACACTCTCCCTCAAAATTCAGTAGATTGCTTCGCCACAGTCGAAGCCCTTTTCCGAAAACAGTATGCTACCAATAGAAGACCGGAGATGACTCTTGCTGAGCTCGTGAATACTAAGCATGAGAAAGATGAAACCATAAAGGCTTTCATGCAAAGATACAATGAGACGGCCCGACGCGTGAAGGACGTGAACCACACGTTCATAATCAGCAATCTACCCTCGTGTTTGAGGCTAGGGTATTTCGCGGAACAGTTGTATGCCGACCCTCCAAAGTCTATGGAGGAACTCCAGTCAACAATCACGAAATTCATCCGAATTGAAGACCTTAGAAACTCCAGAAAGAAACAACAACATGACAGCCCAAACCATAATACTAAGAAAGACATAAAACGACTGTCCAACGACTTTAAAACAGATCGACCACCCCGAAGAGAATCAGGGTGGGCACCTAAGTACGATCGCTACACATCCCTCAATGCACCCAGGACAAAGGTGCTCGAAGAGGCTCTGCACGCTAAACACCAGACCGTTCGGCGAAAAGCCACTCCGAAGAACGTTGACAACAGTAAGGCATGTCGACTTCATATGAACCACGGTCACGATACATAGGAATGTAACATGGTGAAAGATGAGTTGGAAAGACTCATCCGAGCGGGTTACCTCCAAAACTACGTCAAGGAGAGGACATCCACCAGAGGAACAACTCCCAACCGGAAGGAGTCCTCCCGACGAAGCCCCAAACGATCATCTCCCAGGGACGACCGACGAAGAAGGCGATCCCGCAGCCAACCCCGGCGTCCAGAGAGAAAGAGGTCGGTCCGGGGCCGAATCGACACCATATCTGGTGGCTTCGCCGGGGGAGGAGCGTCAGCCTCCGCTCGGAAGCGACATTTGAGACACTTAAAGTCGGTGCACATGGTAGATCGACAGCCTCGATCTATACCCGACATCACATTTACTGACGCAGATTTCCACGCTTCCGACCCCGATCACGATGACCCCATGGTCATCATGGCCGAAATAGCTCGTTACGATGTTAGCAAGGTCCTCGTCGATCAAGGCAGTTCGGTCAACATTTTGTACTGGACAACCTTCAAAAAGATGGACTTGTCCAAAGACTTGATAGCCCCTTTCAACGAGCACATTGTAGGCTTCGCAGGGGAAAGAGTCGACACTTGGGGATACCTCGACCTGCGGACTCGACTCGGAACATGCAGGGATGCACCAGAGCTTAGAGTCAGGTTCTTACTGGTAAAGGCAAATACCTCGTATAATGCCTTGCTAGGATGACCCTGCTTGAACGCTTTCGGAGCCATTGTGTCCACCCCTCACCTGGCCAAGAAATTCCCCACAGAACGCCCACACCTGATTGTTTGACACCAAAGTGGCTCCTCAACGTGGACGGATCCTCGGACAAAAGGGGGGAGGAGCTGGTATTGTTCTGGAAGGACCAAATGGTCTAATCGTAGAGTAAACCATCACATTCAGGTTTCCAGCCAGCAACAACCAAGCAGAGTATGAAGCCTTGATTGTTGGTCTAGCCCTAGCCAAAGAACTCACGGTCGCTCGATTAGAGTGCAGGATGGATTCACAATTGGTGGTCGGGCATATGAACGGAACGTATCAGGTTAAGGATAATCAATTGCTGCGCTACTTCCACAAAGCTAGCACCCTCCTCTAGGACTTCGTCAAGGTTAGCATTATTCATGTGCCCCGGGAGAAAAATGCGAGAGCAAATCTCCTACCTAAATTAACTCACTCCAAGGAGAGAGCACAGTTGTCTTCGATCATCAAAATGACACTCGACCACCCAGTCGTGGAAGCTTTCGTCACCGATGTTCCGACATCGGCGAAAGATTGGAGACAGAACATTAGGGACTTGATGGTGAAGCAGGAGCGAGGGGAAAAGGTTACCGTGAGTGATTCAAAATGCATCGCATGTTTCCTACACATAGGCGACGACCTATATAGGCGCGGCCACAACACACCCTTGTTGAAGTGCATATCGGCGGATGAAGCTGACTACGTCCTACGGAATCTGCGGTTTTCATTCGGGCAAACGCACGCTGAGAGCACGCGTACTTCGCGCAGGATATTACTGGCCAACGATCGACCAAGATTGCGAGACGTTTGTCAAGAAATGTCTTTCCTGCCAGGCCCACGGTCATGATGTCCACGTCACTCCTGAAGAGTTGCAGGGCATCGTCTCCCCTTGGCCGTTCGCTCAATGGGGAGTCGACATAGTCGGACCGTTGCCCCTCGCCAAAGCATAGAACAAATTCCTCCTAGTGGCAGTCGACTACTTCACCAAATGGATAGAGGATGAACCGCTGTCCATAATCAGCGCCCAGCGAGTACAAAAGTTCATTTGGCACTTGATTTGCCGATTTGGTCTGCCACAAAAGATCATCACCGACAACGGTAGACAGTTCATCGAGAGAAAATTGGAGGAATTCCTCAGCAGCCTGGGGATTAAACATGTGACCAGCTCAGTGGAACATCCACAAACGAATGGACAAGCCGAAGCCGCGAACACAAACCTGCTCACTGAATTGAAGAAGCGACTCGGCGAGGCTAAAGGTTTATGGGTAGAAGAACTACCCGAAGTCTTATGGGCATACAGATGCACCCCGCACGGATCCACCGGGGACACTCCTTTCAATTTGATATACGGCACCGATGCCATGCTCCCAGTCGAGGTCGGAGAACCATCACTAAGACGCAGCATCACCAATATGACACTTAATGATGAACAGTTGCAGATGAATCTCGACACCCTACCCGAGCGTCGAGAAGTCGCCACCGTTCGTGCAGAAGCTCAAAAAAGAATACTCTCCCACCGTTATAACACTAAGGTCAAGCCCCGAGCGTTCAAAAATGGCGATCTTGTGTGGCGGAAACGGGGAGAAGCCAGAAAGAATCGAGCACACGGAAAGTTAGCGGCCAACTGGGAGGGACCATTCCGCATCGTTGAGGACCTAATGAATGGGGCATACCGCCTCCAACTCCTCAATGGACAATCCGTCCCCAACACGTGGAATGCTACTCACCTCAAATATTATTTTAGTTAAAGTTCACTTATGTTCATGACACATTATCTTTCTCGATTCCAAATAAATGATATCTTTTTTATTCTTCATTTATATTGTTCTCACATGTCAAGTCCCAGGGTCAAATTTTTCCAACTTTGCTCGGCATGTTACATGGTCGCCCTCGAAGCAGCCAGATAAAAGCAAGTACTCAGCCGGATGTAAATTCACCGAAGAAGCATCTGCACCTTGATGAGTCGGGATACACTCCCTCTGGTAGATGTTCTCTCTCGAACACCCAGTTACATCCGGGATACACTCCCTCTGATAGATGTTCTCCCTTGAACACCCAGTAAAATTCAGGATATTACTCCCTTGGTAGATGTTCACCCTAGAACACCCATCATGATCAATCTAGACGATCGTTCCTAAACCCTATCCACGTCTACCTCACAACAAAACGAGGAAATTTTATCATTCACACAACAACGCTGACAACGTCATGACAAATACGTATTTCATGCCAAACAAAACACAAATTCAACATCACATGAAAGTTCAATATCCACATAATAAAAGTTCCAGCCAAACGAAACACAAGGTCAACATCACATGCAAGTTCAGATATCTAATCTATTACAATGTTAGGAG
Source organism: Vigna angularis (assembly GCF_016808095.1). Taxonomy (NCBI): domain Eukaryota; kingdom Viridiplantae; phylum Streptophyta; class Magnoliopsida; order Fabales; family Fabaceae; genus Vigna; species Vigna angularis. The sequence continues at coordinate 10,584,553 of NC_068975.1, read as the reverse complement.
ATCCGACAACGGATTCTCTGGCAACTTCAACAGTTGGTTCATCAGCAGCGGCCGCCTCATTGGGTTCTTCAACAACAGTCGCCTCATTGTCAACATCGTCTTCAGTCTCCAGGAAGGTGTCTTTCGGAATCTCACTTAAGGGCAGCATTTGACCCTCATACACGTCCTTCCGCACGTCGAATGCCACTCCCTCGGTAGATACTTCAAGAAGATGCGCGACCTGCCTCAGAGCTTTCTTGAAACCTCTGGTGTGCTCTACGATTATGGCTTCGGTCATTTCTTCCCTTATCTCTTGATCCTCGACCGCCGCAACACATAAGTCATTCCTCACTTTAGTCAGCGCTACCACAATCTTCTTCGACTGTTCCAGTTCAGCCCCCACCTGATCGCGCTCTTTCTTCAAAGCCAGGCCGGCGGAGCGAGCACCATTCAGCAGCACTTGTGCCTCGACCAATAACTTCTCCGACTGCCTTTACTTCTGTTCGCAGCTGGCGTGGACCTCCGTCAACTCCTTCAATTGTGTTCGCGCCTTCTCTAACTCAACCCGTAACACGCCCCTATCAGAAGCATACGCCATGTGCCAAGCGGCCATGGCTGTTCGACTCGCCATTTCTAACATGGCGTCGACCATTTGTTGCTCCGTCATGCTCTCCACCACCTTCTTTTCAGAGTTATCCAAGTTGAACTCGATTTTGTGGCTCAGGTTAAAGGAAGAATCCCACACGCCGTTCGGAAGAGGACGATTTGTCTCCTCTACAGTCTCCTTCATCTTCTTTGACGCAGCGCTAGTGGTGTCAACCGCTTTGCCTCTCCGTTTCCTTACCAATGGCTGCTCCTCAACGACCATTACTTCGTCAAGAGAAGCGGACTGCACGATCAGAGGAGGCGGGAGGGCTTGAGTGGATTTGGAAGATGACCCTAGGCGGCCAGCACCCGCCTTCCTAGTGTCGATTGCTTGAAAACAGTTGCGGACGGATCCTTTTCTCCCCATTATCTCTGCGAAACACAAATCCCTCTAGTACAATCAGCAACAATCAAGTAGCAAACATAAATAACAATAAGAGAGACATACCAAATATCCTCGAGTCGAAGTCATCATGCTCGAGACAATTTATGAGCCGATGGGAAGAAAAGGGGCATGGCAATGCCGTCAACACATGCAGAGCCTCTAATTCCTCGATCGTCATTTTATCCTCAGCCCACGAGGTGAACCTCAATGGCTCCTGCGTCCAGTACAGTGGAAATTTTGGGCTCCCATCTTCATCGAAAAAGTGCGACCGCCTAGAGTCGAGAATCGACAATTTAAAGAATTTATCTTTAAAGTCCCTGTATGACTGCGAGTAAAGCTCCAAGAGGGCATTACCCGGCTCAAAAATCAGAGACACCTAACCCTTCCTAGCGACCGGACTACACCTAAAGAAATGCAAAAACAGCGCCACAGTCGGCCTAATAGCAAAGGCCCGACACATAACAGCGAACGCTTGAATATACCCCCAACCATTAGGATGCAGTTGGCTGGGTGCAACGTTTAGGGTTCTTAACACATCCATTTGAAAAGTCGTCAAGGGCAATCTCAGGTATAGATCGTAAAACGGCGGGGCATAACAGTAGAAAAATTCGTTCGTGGCGTTCTCTCTTCCATGAAAAACTCTCTCATCCCCGCGACAAGCCACCAACTTGACACAAGAACTATACCCTAGGGTTCTTAAGATACAACTATTCTCTACCCAATCTGCTAAAACTACTCTATTTCTAAATAAGCTACTGAAATCATTTACTTCACGCGCCACCCAATCATAGTCGCTGCCACAAGCCGTGGACACAGCGCGCTCTTCTGGGCCTTCACTCAACACATTTCCATATAAGAACACGCTTTCGCCGCTAAGAACGGTGGTGAGTTTAGGGCGTTCCGCCGTCGATGACGGTCCCGGTGTGTCAACACCGGCATTTTGCCCCTTTTCTTCCATTATCGACAGTACGCACACTAATACGGAGAAAGGGTTAAGATTTACCTGGCAGATTCGTATGGAAGCAGCGTCAATTTCGTATGGAGGCAGAACCAACTTGCAGCAACAACAGGAGAACCGTCACCGGCGTAAAATGAGCGTTTTTGTTTTTCGGCAAAAGTGACACACCTCTTTCATTCCCTTTCGAGTTAAAGACGAAATGAAGACAGACCGCCACGCGCCGTAGGATCAACTCAATCCAACGGTTCTGTTTTCATGTCTTTTCGCATACCCCAAAGGCGGGAAACCCTAAAGCCTTTCACCAAAATGGTGCGTAGCGCTTATCCAATAACTCTGCACTCAATGTCTTGCAGTAAACTCGCATGCTTAAACCGTGCTCGTTTACTCGGACTTGGGGGGCATTATGTATAGTAGGATACCTGAGCCAATCGACTGATAACCCAGGCGACCACTGAAGATAAATAAATAAAGCACACAATGGCGAGCTATCTTATGGTCATCGCTGAACGATCGTCCACCTATTAGATAGAACGATCGTTCAAGGATATCATATGTTTGTCATCGCCGCTCTTGGCATCAATCATCATTTAGCGATCGCTGTCCACTACAAGAAAAAATAGAATTAAATACAGCAAAAATCCGTATATAAAGTCCAAAATCCATATATAACACTTGGTTACATACGACTTATATACGGACAAAAATCCGTATATAAAACTGTCGTATATAAATTATATACGGATATATCCGTATATAATTTATATACGGATTTTTCCATATATAATTTACGTACGGAAAAATCCGTATGTAATTTACATACGGAAAAATCTGTATGTAAAATTCGTATATAATTACATACGAAAAATCCGTATATAAATCCGTATGTAACATTTTTTATAGAAAAAAAAAATTGGTCAGCACTTACACATACATTAATCACAAACTTGTAATATACATATAACTAGTAATCACAATAACAAAAAACAAAGCCGAGAGACGACTATCTAGTAACAGCAGCATCATTCAAAGCCGGAATTATCCAAACAAAAAACAAAAACAAATTAAAAAGCCGAGAGACGACTATGAAGAAGATGAACACGCGAACTAATCTTTTGCAGTTTAGCTCTACTCTCGTGATCAATCTTCGATCTAGGAGCTTTGGAGGCCATTGCGGAAATAAAAACGCAAGCACGAAAAGTATCTGTTTTTTAGTGCAACAAAAGCTTTAAATCTTGGGCGATTAACAAGAGGAAATAAATGTAGAAAAAAGAAATTCGAGCAAAATAGCTTTGCGGGGAAGAAATAGAACCTTATCGCGCGAGGAATTGCATAAATCGAAAATGGATGAGAGAAAAAGAGGATTATGGTTTTTGCAATTCAAAAATTTAGCTCAATCAGAATTAAACATTACTTACCAATTAACCACGGTACCAAGGCTGCACAATGATGGTTCGAATGAGGGAAAATTAGGGTTTCAATGCGCGACCTATGAAAGCTCAACGAAAGAGAACCGAGGCTCCACTGAAGGGGAAGGAGGGCTCGACGAGAGAGAACCACGACCAGAACACTGATTTAGGAAGGGTTGAAGTGAAAGAGAAAGAAGAATAGGTTTGGTGGTGGGATTGAGAAGGAGGCTGAGTGGCTCGACCCTTTTTCCAAACAAGAAATGGTTGCAGCACGAGTGAGAAAAAAAGGAAAGGGTTGACGACTTTTTCTATATGCATTCTAAAATAACTTAATTTTATTTATTTATTAATTAATTATAAATCCGTATATAAAATCCGTATATAACAAATCCGTATATAATATCTGTATATAACGAATCCGTATATAATATCCGTATGTAACATTTTTATTATATATGGATTCAAATCCGTATATAATAATCAGTATATAAAACACAATTTTCTTGTAGTGGTTTAACGATCGTCTGTTAATTGAACTAAGAAACGGTCGGTCAATTTTAGTCAAAATTGACATATTAAACCTAAGAAACTAAGGAACAAGCGGTTGGAAGTATCCGACCATAATGCCGCAAATCACGGAGTCAACTGACCCAGCATCAAGCACGACATAATGGTTATGTTATCCAGATAGTTAGGTTCTCTAACCAACCGGATTTTTAGGTAAACGGTTTATTTTAATTATTAGGTTAAATATGAAAAAACAAGAGGAAAAAAGGTACGTTTTTTCCCCTGAGAGAGATTAAGAAAGAGAATATTGATTTCCTTTCTTCGTTTTGAGCTAAAAAAGGTTCTGTCAAACCCTTTTTTTCTGACTTGAGCGTCAGAGTGCCTTTGCAGGTACCCAGCCCATATTCCCTCAAAGAGTTCTATATAGAAAAAAGACGTGAGGATAATTGCTCAACTGGAAGGAGCAGGAGTGATTCATCACACCTATATCTCGACCTCAACTATACTAAAACATATATATTTCTTGCAAACTTTAAGAAAAAAAATATAAAACATGACCATTAATTTTATCAATATTTATTAATGATTTATTTATTAATATATGTATGGAAATTATTTAAAATTATGATGATAAAAAAGCACCCTGTTAGAAACCTACACAGTATTTAGTGAAAATAATTGACTAGTTATTAAATATAACCAAAATATGTTTTAGAATGGATGATTTAATTAATTGATTTAAAAAAAATGTATACATGTTATAATCAATTTCACTATTGTAATAAAAATATATAATGTGCTTAAAATGTTATATATTAATGCTATAATATATATAAAAAGATATAATAAGACGAATATTTTCTTAAAAATACATTGTTATCGTATATCATAATTTAATTGTCACATATCATCTTGTTTATGCTGTTATTAAATAAATTAATAAATAGAAGTATATAATGTCTTATATAATCTCTAACAATATTTTCTATAATTGTATTATTGCAATATACATCTCTGTTAGGAGAGTCAAAACTATTGACTGAGTTACTATATAGTGAAGGTGATTAAAATATTTGGAGTAATAAATAGTTAATAATAAAAACCCAATGAACAGAACCGTTACTTTAATCAACCACGATATTCAATCCTGTTTTATTTTTAAAATGATTAAATAAAACAGTATAATCAATACAGTCTTGACAATGTAGAGAAATTATTTCTAGAAACAATTTGATTGTACTATCTTTAATTTAATAAAGTAATAATATTAAAGGCATTTTTCTTATAAAGCAAAAGCATATTTATAACACAATTCTCAATTAAGATTATTTTGTACTTTGTGACCTCCATTACTATTCTTGTTAAAAATTGCCGTACAAATAAAGCTTCATATGATCGTAATCAAGTCTCTTGTGCTTAGGTGAATCAACTCTAACACTAACTCCTCATCCCAATGTCGTCAACTATACCACAAGCTCCCAGCACTAATCAACCTCCTATTACCCTCTACCCAATATGCAAGACAAGCCAATGAATATCTTCATTTTCAATAGGGACGTTATGGAGTCTATTCTTAACACTGTTCACGGGTTCATATCATTTGTTAGCAAGTAGGGTTATATATATATATATATAATAAATTATTAAATGTGTTAGGATTATTATATTTTATTAGTTTATTTATTAAAATAATTTAATTAATTAAATTATAATTAAGGATATATATGTCAGGAAAAATTTAGTGTATAAAGATTATAAACAATATTTGATAATTTGTCCAATTGTCAAATTATAAATACTGAAACTTAAAAAAAAGTAATTGATAGAGGTTAAAGAGATTATGGTTGCCACGTATAAATTTTTTATTTTTTTCTCTTCATTCTGATCATATACTAATTAATTTTCATAATATCTCAATCTTGATTTCTTAAATTTAAGTAATAACTAAATATATTTTTATCTTTATATTCCAATAAAATCGAAAGATTTCCTAAAACCTAATTTAAATAAAAAATATATTAATTAAATATTCTAAACATTCATCCATGCTTAATAATATCTATTTATTTAACTTTCAAATCCTCTTTGATTGGAATTCCTCCTTTTTCTTTTGTAATTTTCAAATTTTTTCTTTTTCTTTCACGAAATCATATTTTCATTCAATTTGACATTTTTTTATGGTATTTCGTTTTCTATCCTTGTCTATTGTGGTTTTCGTGGTATTGATATTGGACCTTTGATGATGTTAGAATATGGGTCTTCATTTATTTTCTCCATTTTGACATCAAACTTCCTCAAGAGATATTATCATAGCTATCTTCTTTTTATTTTGATATCTCTTTTATATTTTCTTCATTTGTAGGAAATTCCTTGTTCATCAAATTCAAAGTAAAGTATTTTCTTTTCATGTGAACTTTGAATACGTCTAAGTTGTTAGCACTATTGGTCATACAAAGTTTGTTGTCAAAGGAGAGCTTATAACCTTTATCTAATAATTGAACAACACTTGACAAATTTTAAGTAATCTTAGGAAGATATAAGACATAAAAAATTAATTCACACCTAAATGAATTTTAATTGAAATTGTTCATGAATTTTTCATACTGAGTCTTTCTTCATTCCCCATTCTTACTTTAGAAATATCTTATTTATTGAGTTCTTTGAAAAATGTTCGATCATGAGTCATATAGTTTGTACAAATAAATCAACCTTTTACAGATTTTTTGGATTCAACACATGATGTTGTAATAATTAGTTCTTCCTATGATTCTTCCTTTATAATCTTGACATCTTTTTGGGATGTTAAGATTTGCATATCTTTTCCGAATATTCCAAATTGTTCGTATTTGTGGCATTTTGCATCTAGCCTTCACCAACACTTATTTGTTGATGAATATTTTTCTTGCAATAAGGACAAGATGAAAAAAACTACGTGTTATTGAATTTGTTCTTTTTGTTGTTCTTGACTTCAAGAGTACCTTTGTTAGTATGAAGTAATATACCTTCAACCACATCATCTTCTCTCATTAGTCTTTATTTCTTTTATGCTTGTAATAAATGTATCACTTTTTGTCAAAGTAATTGTAGACAAATCTTGTGTTTTCTAATGAAGTAATAAATGCTTTCTATTTCTTTAGCCCTGTCACCAAAACTTTCTCAACGAGTCTGGAATCTGAAATCACTTTTCCCAAAAAAATTATTTTGTTAGCAATACCCAACAATTTAAGTGAATATTCCTTACGTTTTTTAGATTCTTTCATCCTTTGTAGCTCCAACTCCCTTGTCAAGTTTAGAACTTTCATGCCTCAAATTTCCTTGTTTCCTTCTTATTCAACTTTCAAACAATCCCAATTTTCTTTGAGTGACTTTAGGTTCATGATCCTACTAAGAATCATTTATGAAGTTATATCTCTTTTTTTTTCCTTTTGAATTTTGCTTTAAGCCATGGTGGAATTTTCCAACAATGGATCATCGACATCTTTCTCCATGACTTCTAATAAATCTAGCCCCTCTAGATAAGTTTGCATTCTTACCAGCAATAGGTTATAGTTTTCACCATAGAAGAGTGAAATAACGACTTGTGACAAATTTCCTTCCATTCTACAAGTTCATAAGAATAATGGCTTTAATACCACTCAAGGATTTTTTTTTTCGAGAGAGGATTCATTAGGGAGATATTACATAAATGTAATATGAGTCCAACTCACATAAGAAATTTACACCACTTTCAATCCAAAACAAGGGAATGGTTTTATGAGTTTCCTTTTTTTATATGGTTCTACATTCTCATTTTTATCCAATATGAAACTTAGACTCACACTTAGATTCTTAACATTCTTCTCCTCAACAGGGAATCCATTTTACATTGGTATGATCCTCCTCAAGGGAAAGTATGTATAATTATCTTTATTTATATTGTTGTTGTTATGTTGTTTTTATCATAATGGTCTAAGTCAATCATCGAGATTAACCAACGACTTTTATACCACCATTGGAATATAAGGATTTTGAAATATGAGAGATATGTTGTAGGAAGGAGTTTATTATTTAATTTTATTCACATACTTTATATACAGAGCAAAGTGTAATAGAGTATCAAATATTTACAATATCTCAATCTTGATTTATTAAATCTAAATAATAACTAAATATGTTTTTATCTTTATATAAAGTATTTTTCGAAAACTAAAAGAATTCATAAAAACTAATTTAAATAAAAAATATATTAAGTAAATATTTTCAACATTCATCATTGCTTAATATTTGTTTATTTGACTTTCAAATATTCTTATTTGATTATTCTTCTTTTAATGCTTGATTTCCTCTTCTTTTTTGCTTGTAATTCTTGTTGCTCTATATCTTTCATGGAATCACATCGTCATTCAATTTGACATTCTTTGTTGTAGTTCTTTTTCTATCCTTGTCTATTGTGGATTCCATGGTAGTGACATTGGACCTTTGATGAATGTTAGAATGAGGGCTTTCATTTACTTTCTCCACTTGAACATCAAAATTCTTCAAGAGATAACTATCTTCTTTTGATTTTGACATTTCTTTTATACTCTCTTCATTTGTAGTCGCTGCTCCTTCCCCCTCATTCTTCATTAAGACATTACCCCTCTTCTTCCCCTATCCTTTAGGATGCATCTCTCTGTCATTTGTGGTAGAGTCATTTATGGTTGGAATTCCATGATCATTGTCTCCACAACTAGGAACCCTAACATTTTGAAGTACACTCTTAACAATTAGGATAAACTTAACAATGACATTAATAATAGCAATCCTAATGATCTCAGTGGGAGCGACGACTTCACGTGGTTGAACCCAAGTTCTAGAATTTGTGGGTGGTAAAACTTCAAAAGTAATGACCCGAGTTCAAGACACAAGTGACTAAAGTCAAGGAAGAGTTGTCTAAATGTGTTATGTTTTATTTTATTGAATGTTAGTTATTATACTATGTCTTGAGTGTTGAATAAGTGTTATCTTCAACACTTTATTTGCCTTGGTTCCTTTTGTTAGGTGAAAAGTTGTGTGTCAACTTGTTTCTTTAAACTTATCTATTTTGAACTCCATATCCTCACAAATATTCATGCATTTTCCATATCTTCTTGCAAGAGATTAGGTAACAATCAATAGAGAAAATAAAGCTTGACACAACAAAGAACAATCACACTCAAGCCACACACATCTATTTTCATTAATCTATGAGATCTCAAAAGCTTAAAATATTCTTATAATTTCACTGTATAAATAGTTTTGGACACGCATAAAAGAATATAGTGCATATTGAAAAATTCAATGTATACTTTGTTTAAACCTTAGATGATTTCTCATTATCCATATCATCTAAATAGATATATGTTACAACACATTGAAAATTTTTTAGGATAAAGTTGAAGAGCAGAAAATTTGATGATGTCTCAAAATCAAGTCTCAAGTGCTCTTATTGCAGGAAGATACTCATGAAGACTTGTTTTTATATTTAAGCTTTTGTAATTTAGTAGATTGATGTACAAGATATTGTTTATCCTTGATTCTATGTATTGTTTGCCAAAGGTTGCGTTAAAATTCGTTTTGAATCAGAAAACCTCATTTTATACTCAAGATAATCGATTATCAAATTATAATAATCGATTATGAGTAATCAATTATGACTTGCCATAATTGGTTATCATGAGCAATTATGAGAATTTTCAATCAACTTTTTACCGTTTTGTATTTATTAAATGCATAATCAATTATCATAAGTGGATAATTGATTATCACACGTTAATTAGTTGACAACGAATTTTTGGAGTACCTTGAGTGAGATCTCTATATATTAGATTGAGACTCTCATTCTAAAATAAAACATACAAAATAAGTATATTTCAAAATTCTTATCTGTAGTGTGCGGTGATAACTGTTCTAGGCTATAACCCTTGTGTTGTGGCTTTGAGAACTTGGTGGTGTTGGCATAGAGCGAGAACTTTCACTAGGAGTGTGATTGAGTGTTGTTGTTGTTGCTGAATTAAAAGCATGACATCCCTTGTTAAAATTCAAAGGAGGTGGTTATCCTTCGTGAAACATTTGAAGGAAGTGTTCATCTCTTGTGGGTTACAGGGGAAGTGAGTTTCATCTTTTAGGGTAATAAGAGAGGTGTTCTATCCTTCAACTTGTTTATTTTTTTTGTGATTGTAGCAGTTTGTTGGTTTGTGCTAGTGAAACGTTAATTCTCAATTGAGATTAACAATTGGATGTAGGATCTTTATGATCCGAACCAGGATAAAAATTACCTATGCAATTTTCTCTCTTCCTTACTCTTTAAATTTGTTTAAATTGTTTTAAGGAATTTTTATATTTACAAGAAATTTATTAAAAGAACGATTTGCGATAAGAAACCAATTCAGCCCCCTCTTGGTTTGTTGAACGCGTTTACCATTCCACTGTACCGCTCTGACAATTGGCATCAGAGCTTGCTTTGATAGTAATTCAAAATGATGGGGCAACGTCAAACCTTTGTTGAGAGTGCCTCTATTAATAATACTTCATTGTTTACTGGAGAAAACTATGCTTTTTGGAAAGTGAGAATGCAAATTTTCATGGAATCTATTGATAGTGAGATTTGGGAAACTTTCACAAATGGTCTTTCGGTTCCTATTGTGTTTATTAACAATTTCTAAGAATCCAAACCACGAGAACAATGGAATGTTGATGATAGAAGAAGATCCCAATAGGACGTAAAGGTTCGTAACATAATATCATTTGCTTTAACTGTTTATAAATTTTACAGGATCTCAACCGGTAAGACTGCTTAAGAGATGTGAGAGATGATGAGAGTCACCCATGAAGGAAATGATGATGTCAGGAGTGCCAAAAGAAATACTTTAATCCAAGAGTATGAGATGTTTCGCATGAAGTAGGGATAAACTATTGTAGATGTTTATAAGCACTTCACGAATATGGTGAATCATCTCATCGGGTTATGTAAGTCCTTTGATAATGATGAATTAAATATAAAAATTCTTAAATCTTTGGACAGGATTTGGCAACCAAAGGTGACTACCATTAGTGAGTCACAAAATCTCAACACCATGTCAACGGCTGCATTGTTTGGTAAGTTGAGAGAACACAAACTAGATCTCGAGAGATTGAACGAGGATGAAGAGAAAGGAAAGAAAAAGACTTTGGCATTCAAATCTAAGATTGATAAAAGCAAACATCTTAATGAAGAAGAACACTCTGCAGAAGATGAAAAAAATATTAGTCTTTTCATTAAGATATTTAACAAGTTCATGAAGTCCAAGGGAAAAAGAAGATTTAAAAATGGGAAGAAGGAAAACGAGGAATCATCATCAAACTATCATTGTTATGGATGCGGAGGAAAAGGACACATGAAGGCATATTTTCCAAACACAAATAAGGGTGAAGAAAGAGGCCAAAAGAAGTTCTTCAAGAAAAAGAAGGCATATATTGCTTGGGAGGAAGACAAGGATTCTACAACGAGCTCAAGGGACTATAATGAGCAAGCCAACATATGTTTAATGGCTGATGATGACATCTCTGAAAATCAACTAAATTCCTCTAGCGATTCTGAAGATTCAAATTAAAGTGAGAGTGAATTACTTGACATGTATAAGAAATTATTAATTGAATAAGAGAAATTAGATAATGCTCATATGAAATTGAAGAAAGAATTTAAAGAATTAAAATCAAATCATATTCTTGAAGAAAATAAAGATTTAAAAATAAAATATTATATTATGAGAAAGGTAAATATACTAAAAGTGAAGAATGTATTTCATGTTCAAATAAAAAGAAGGGTCTTGATAAAACAACCAAAGTTGAAAGTCGTAATAATTTAAAAATCAAAAAGGTTGTTAAACATGTTCCTAAAAATAATTATAATTATTACAATTATAATTATAATAATAAAATTAAAAATGTTGCCAAATATAATTATAATTGTCATGATTATAATTATCATGATTATAATTATAAGAATAAAATCAAGTATATTCCTAAATATAATCAAAATTATTATTATGATTATAATTATAAAAATAAAAATAAAAATAAACATAGAAGAACTCATAAAGTTTGGGTAAGAAGGAACTACTTATAGGAATATTCTTATTTTTCTATTTTGCAGGTTATTTCAAAATTAATGAAGAAACTTTTGCAGGTTATCTCAAAGTGAAGTCTCAAGTGCTCTTACTGTAGGAAGATTTCATGAAGACTTGTTTATATATTAAAGCCTTTGTAATTTAGTAAATTGATGTATAGGATGTGGTTTATCTTTGATTCTATATATGTATTGTTTGCCATAGGTTGCATTAAAATTTGTTTTGAATCAGAAAACCTTATTTTATACTCAAGATAATCGATTATCAAATTATAATAATCGATTATCAATAATCAATTATGACTTTCCATAATTGATAGAAATTATGAGAATTTTTAAGTAAGTTTTTTACTGTTGTGTATTCATTACATGCATACTCAATTATCATAAGTGGATAATTTATTATCACACGTTAATTAGTTGACAACATATTTTTGGAGGTATCCTTGAGTGAGATCTTTATTAATTAGATTGAGACTCTCATTCTAAAATATTACATACTAAAATATAACATACTAAAATATAACATACGAAATAAGTATATTTCAAAATTCGTATCTGCAGTGTGCGGTGATAAATGTTCTAGGGTTTGTATAAACCTTGTGTTGTGGCTTTAAGAACTTGGTGTGTTGGCATAGAGCGAGAACTTTCACTGGTAGTGTGATTTAGTGTTGTTGTTGTTGTTGAGTTGAAAGTCTGTCATTCTTTGTGAAAATTCAAAGGAGGTGTTCATCCTTTGTGAAAATTCAAATGAGGTGGTCATCGTTCGTGAAACATTCAGAGGAAGTGTTCATCCATTGTGGGTTACATAGAAGTGAGTTTCATCTCTTGGGGTAACAAGAGAGGTGTTCTAACCTTCAACTTTATTTTTTGTGATTGTAACTGTTTGTTTGTTTGTGCTAGTGAAGTGTTAATTCTCGGTTGAGATTAACAACTAGATGTCGAATTTCTGTAATCTGAAACAGGATAAAAATTACCTGCGAAATTTTCTCTCTTTCTTACTCTTTAAATTTGTTTAAATTGTTTTAAAGAATTTTTATATTTATGAGAAAATTATTAAAAGAACGATTTGATATAAGAAACCAATTCACGTCTTCTTGATTAGTTGAACGCGTTAACCATTCTTTTGCACCGTTCTGACAAATATCCTTGACGAAAGGTCTAGGTGTAGTTTCAAAAATGATATTAAGTCATAAGGAGACGAGAAATACATACCAGAAAAAAACTTGTTGCAAGACCAGATTAATTCCAAAGAATATGTGAAAAGTGGTCTCGTACTGCTTCCTATTTAAATTCACATGAAACATAAAGAAAACCTTTTATATTGAATCTTCTTATCAAAAAGGACATCTGTTATGACAAAGCTTCCAAAGAACCAAGATTTTGGAAAAAAGGATGGAAACATTTCAAATTAACTTGTCAATAGAACGTTAAACTGAAAAATTACTCTCTCAATCTCAGCGTTGGAAGGCAAACTTAGAAGACTTTTGTTATCATCATCACCAACCATCCTAGGAATATAAAGAGAAATAAAGTGACTCAAGAAATTATCATGATCACAAAAATTATTTGTAGCATCATAAAGATCCTCATAGAAAACACAATCTTCAATCTATTTAGAATCCTCCATCTTAATATCCCCATTAACCAATCTAGGAATAGAACTTGCACTGAAACATTTTTTAACCACTACATGAAAGAAAGTGGTATTTTTGTCACTATCCATGAACTATTTCATTCTAACTTTCTCCTACATAAAAAGGTTGAATATCCAAAGCAAAATTAAGAATCTACAAAGCTTCATTTCCCTCTTTAAGAAGAGCATCAATATTTTTTGTAGAATAAACAATAATATGTTATTCTATAGCATCCATAATTTGTTGTTTCTTCCCAACAACAACATGCTTATTACTATAAACCTCTCTATTCCAAGGTTTAAGTTTTTATTTTAGAATCTGTAATTTTTTTGTTGTTTTGAAAATCAACATTGGACAATCAAAAAGCTTCCTTAGACCAAGATTGTTGTATGATCTTCTTACAATTCGGATGCTCCAACCATATTTTAAACAATTTAAATAAAAAAAGGTATATTGAAAGGTGAACTGTGAGAAAGAGATATGACTAGCGGATGATATCATAATAGCTCCTAGGTAGAATTTTTCCTCTGCATTTAGATCATTGGTCAAGACAAAGAAAGTTGCATAAAACACTATCAAGTTTCCTATCAATCTTTTCGTTATTGATGAATATATTTTCAATCAATTAGAACACTTAATTTCTTGAATTATGATTGAATTTACATATTTGTTTTAATACGATATTGTCCAATTGAAATCAATTAAGCTTTAACTAAAATCATTTATTAAATATAGTTTTAAAGTCCTAGAAAACATTAGACACCTAGATAGACAAGTCTAATTAAAGAGTCTAGTTTGTTGGACAAAATAGACGAGTTGAACATCAATACTCTATGTACATTTAAACTCGTCTATTTTATGCACTACTAGACTCATATGCTCTATGGAGAACTAGACTTATTTGATTCTCTGAAGGCACATTAGGTGATCTACCATGTTTAAGAATATAGTAAAAGATTTAAATAAATAAAACAAAACTGGTTGATTTTCCAGCTTTCTCATAATTAGATTCTTCATTGGTTTTCATTTAATTATTGTTCAATCAAAATATGACGATATCCCAAATTAAACAAATAACCATTCAATTAATTTGTTAAGTTTCTCACTTATTCCACCATTTATAAGAAATATAATTTTTAGACTTTACACGTGATACCATTAGCAATGCATAGTCTTATATATTCTTTTACCTCTTTTGTTAAGCAATAAAACATAATTTCGAGTTAACTAACCAGTTAATTCATCTAGCTTATTTCAAGTAAGATTTTATTCACAATTTATCCATTCCACCATCTATGAACGATAAATCTAATAATAATTCTAATCAAAGACATAATATTGAATTATAAACAACCATTTTAAAACAATCCTAAGAAAAAAAATCAAAATTCATAAATAGCATATTAAAGTAAGATTTATTTTGACATAAATTCAAAGAATAACATGTTTATTACACTTAACCTTAGAATCCATTATCAAAATTACGCAAGAATTAACCCAAGGCACTTAGTCTTCCATATGGGAAACAAAAGAAGTCATAATGTTAAAAGAAAAGTAAAAATGGTGAAGATAAATGAAGATGGAAGTGATGATTCAATGATTGGTGGGTGCTCATTGTTGCTCAGAATCACACTTACCCTTCTTCATTTGTCGGATTTTGAGAACCATGTAACAAAACTAATTTTACTTGACAAATTTCATGCATATTTGTTATAGATTTTGTATAGAGATTTTGGTGTCTATTTATTGTAAGACCCAAGAAAAACGTAGAACTTATAAGTGATTTTGTAATAAGACTTATATGTTTTAATGGAATTCGTATGTTTTAATGAATATGAGAAGCTCTTTTATGCCACAACCATGGATCTTCTTCTTTTACTACTAAACATGAAATATTTTTATTAGACACGTTTTTTAAATCAATTAAATAAATATTTGCATGCCTAATACCTTTGAAAGCAACTTTAGAAGAATTTTTCTCATGGATAGTGCACTAATTTGGTTCAAAGGTTACATTGAAACCTTTATCACAAAGTTGACTTATATTGAGTATATTATGCTTCAATCCTTCAACGAACAATATGTCTTTTATCATCAAGGTGTCTGTACTTCCAATGTCTCATACACAAGGATTTTTCCCTTGTTATTGTCACCATATGTGACATAGCCTTGTTCCTTCTTTCGGAAGTTTATAAACTTCTTTTTGTCCACTGTCATGTGTCTTGAACAACCATTGTCAGGATACCACACGGACTTCTTAGATTTTGAACTTATCTGAAAAATAAAAAGAACAAGTTAATTTAGGTACCCAATAATTTTGTATGGGTCCTTTGGGTCAGTTAAAAAAATTGAATTATTTTATAACTCAAGTATATCTTCTGTAAGGAACACCATAATGTTTTATTTTACATTTGTTTGAGGTATGATTCTTTTTCATGCAATAAAGACAAGTAACAACATTTGGATTCCTATAAGTAGTTCCTTCTTCTACCCAAACTCTACGGGTTATTTTATTTTTATTTTTATAATTATAATGAGGAACATACTTATTTTTAACAACCTTTTTTATTTGTAAAGTATTTTTACTACATTCAACATGGGTTTTTTTATTTAGTAGCTTGTTTTTTTATTTGTACAAGAAATACATTCATCACAACTAGTGTATTTACCTTTTTCATAACATAAAATTTTATTTTTCAAATTTTTATTTTCTTCAAGAATATTTTCAAATTTAATTCTTTAAAATTCTTTTTCAATTTCTTGTGAGCAATATCTAATTTTTCAGATTCAATTAATAATTTTTTTAAGTATAAAGCAATTCACTATCACTATAAATAGAACCTTCAGAATCGCTAGAGGAACTTACTAGACTTTCGGATATATTGTCGTCTGTCATTAAACAAATATTTGCTTGCTCATCAGAATCGCTTGAGCTTGATGTTGATTCATTATCATCATCCCAAGCAATGTACATTTTCTTTTTCTTCAAGAATTTCTTTGTATTTCTTTCTTCACCCTTCTTTGGATTTGGGCAGTTAGCTTTGACATTTCCTTTCTCTCTGTAACCATAACAACGATATTTTAAGGAGGATTCTTGATTCTCCTTCCACCCGCTTTTGAATCTTCTCTTTCCTTTAGGCTTCATGAACTTGCTTAGCTTTTTTATGATGAGACTCATATTTTCTTCATTTTCATCAGAGTCCTCCTCTTCTTTAACATTCTTTCCTTTATCAACCTCATATTCGAAGGCTAGCATCTTTTTCTTGTCTTTTTCTTCATCCTCATTTAGTCTTCTAAGATCAAGTTCATGTTCTCTCAACTTACCAAATAGGGCCGCCATAGACATGGTGTTGAGATTTTGTAACTTGTTTATCTCAATCACCTTAGGTTGTCAACTCCTATCCAAAGATTTAAGAATTTTGATATTTAACTCATTATTGAAACACTAATCTAAACTAATGAGATGATTCACAATGTGAGAGAAACATTTCTGAACATCAATGATTGTTTCTCCTAAGTTTGAAGTTGGTTGTTTCCTCTCAAATGTAAGTGTTACGGTATAAGGTAAGGGGTAATAATATGGTTTGGAAAGTATATGAGAAGGAGAAGGAAGGTAGGAGGGAAGTGAGGCCGAATGGTATTGACTGTAAAGGCCGAACAGTAGCCGAATGGTGGAAGACGTTGAAAGGTCTAGCCGAATGGTGGAAGGTGGTGAAGAGCGGGAGCCGAACGGTAAGAGGCAGGGGGAAACAAGCCAAACGGAAGAAGGTGAGCAGCGAGCAGGCCGAACGGTGGAAGGTAGGGAGCGAGCAGGCTGAACGGTGCACAAGGGGAGCGACCAGGTCGAACGGTGGGAAGCAGCAAAGGACCTGAGCCGAGTGGTTAAAGAGCAACCATCCTAACTATCACAACGGTTAGGATAGGCGGGAACTAATTATAGTAAATGGAGCTATATTTGAGGAAAATATTCAGTATAAGATAATTAGAGTAAATAAATATATATTCTAGGGAAATATACAATATAAGATATTTATAATTAATTATATATGCTAGGGAAATATAAGGGGGAATATTTACATTAAATATAGGGATATTTATATTAAATATAGATATATTCTAGGGAGATATTTAGTATGAGATGAGCGGGAAATAATTAGTATAAATAAAGCTAGAGTCTAGGGTTAAGGGTATGCTTTTGATTTGAGAATTTTGTAAGGGAGGTTATGCTCCAGAATAATTGAAGGAGGTTATGCTCCCAATTATTGTTTTTTCTATTTGATTCAGTTATTCTTATCAATAAAAGAGGTTTATTCATCCATTTTTTATTATCCATTTGTTTGTGAGAGTGCGTGAGAGATTGTTCTGGTTAAGTTTCGTACTTAGGTACGTAACAATTGGTCCGACCTGCCGGATCGTCAAGAGAGGAGAAAAAGCTGGAGAACATGGAACTTTCCATGGGGGGATTGAAGAATAAGATGGCGGTAGTCCGCAAGGATTTGCAAGAACTGTTGAGGATGATGGGAGGGCGAGCCCGACATCTAGATTGAAATTTAGATGGAAGCCAGGGGTCTGTGAACGGGAGAAGGGAGGACCGACGAGAGGAAGGGGAAGGCGAGAGAGATGGTGGATGCCACGAGAAGCAACCAAATTGGAGGAAAAGGGTAGAGTTAGCCATTTTTGACGGAGTTGATCCGTTGAATTGGATCAATAGAGCTGATAAATTTTTTGAACTTCAAGGGATGTCGTAGGAAGAGAAGGTTCGCCTAGCCTACATCAATATTGAGGAAAAGGCCGGATACTGGTTCAGATTTTGGAAGGGGAAAGCCAAGAATTGTTCTTGGGATGGTTCAAAAGGAGGGAATGGTGATCCGATTCGTAGAAAGAAACACGAGGTCAGTCTTCGAAAGACTCGAGGCTAGTAAGCAGTTGGGGACCTGATAACAGTTGAAAATCTGTTATTTTTATACTTAAAATTGACCTTAAAGACAACCTTTATGACTTAGAAACTAGCTTGGAATCATTGTTTTGTTTATGTTTTTGAAATAAGAGAGTTGGATGGGTTTTATGCTTGGTTTTCCTTGTTTTTGAAGGTTTTAAGATGAATTGGATGAAATAAGTGAAGTAGGAAGAACTTGGAATTAGAAAAAGAAGTGAAAAGTGCACAAAAAGAGAAGACACGAGTACCGCTCAGCGGAAATTACCGTTGAGCGGTGTTCTTGAGGTCCCGTAGTCATTGCTGAGTGGAAAAAATGCAGTTGAGCGTCAAATAGAAGAACACACACTTACTGCTGAGCGGTATTTACCGCTGAGCGCCATTTTTATGGGCCTTGGGCCACTTTTCTGTAATTTTTAGAATAATATATAAGGTTTTAGTCGACCTAGGTCAGTCATCTTTGGCTGGAACGAAGCAGAACACACTTTCTTCACCCCTTGGAGGAGGATTTTTGATGCTCAAGCTCCACTCTTCAAATTCTAGGGTTCTATCTTTCATTCTTTCATTATTTTTCGTCTAGTTTCACCATGATTATGTGAACTAAACCTTCATTGTTGTTGGGGAACCATTGTAATCCTTTGAAGCTCTCATGTATTGAATTGATTCTTTATAATATATGCTTTCTTTCATTAATTGTTAGGGTTTTTCTTCTATACTCTATGCATGCTTTGTTTAGCTCATCCAATTGCGTGATCATTGATGTTATTTGTATGGACACATATAGATATATCTAGACATGAAGAAATTCTCCCAATAGTAGTATTACCTAGACATAAGAATATGATGGTTGGTTGCCTTTAAGCTTCTGTGCGAATGTAATGCATGAATAATGGCTAGGGAGACAAGACATTGTAAACTAGTGATTAGGAGTAGGCTTTCTTCACCAAGACATTGGGTTTAAGGTAATTTAGAAAGTGACATTAACATTAATGAAGAAAGATGAATTCTTGAATACATGAGAGTGGATAGGATGACTTGGTAAACCCCAACAACATAATCATTCATATTATTCATCAACCGTTTTTGCATTGTTCAAGTCCATTGATCAAAACCTTGCATTCATGTTTATTTTTCATAGTTCAACAACAATATTTTCGGTTACAAGTCTAAGATAATCAACAAATCACATAACTGTTTAGGTTGTGAGTCCTTTGGGAAACGATACTTAGTCTTACCATTTTTATTACTTGATACGATTCGGTTACACTTGCCGAGGGTTAACAGGACCGTGAAAGAATACGTCCAATCTCCGAATGGGAAAGGACTTCCGGAATTGAACGCGAAAGGACTGCCAGAATTGAACGGTAGCAGACTGCTGGTTCCGAACGTGAGAGAACGGGCGAAACCTAAAGAGAGAGGACTTACCGAGCCGAACGGGAAGGGACAGCAGGAACTGAACGGTAGCGGACAGACGAATTCAAACGTGAAATGACTGCTAGAACCGAACGATAGCAGACTGCTGGATTCAAATGTAAGAGAACGGGTGGAACCTAAAGAGAGAGGACTTACCGAGCCGAATGGGAAGGAACTACTGGAACCGAACGTTAGCAGACTGACAGATTCGAACGTGAGAGGACGGCCAGAACCGAACGTGAGAAAACTGCCAGAACCGTACGGGCTAGATCTGGAAGGAAGAATGAAGGCTTTAGAAGGAAGGGTAGATGGAAGAATCAATGGCTTGAAGAGAATAATGGATTCTGTAAGAAGGTGGGCTAGTGAAAAGAACAGGTGGTTTGCAGTTTTTGATTCATCGGCTGAAGGGAGAGAGCGATGTGAAGTACTAAAAGACATCAAAGACCAATTCCTCAAGGCTTATGATTCTGGAAAAGTGGTGACCAGAATGTTGGACGAAGAATGGAAGACATTGGAGGAGGTTTTACCACCACCCAAACATTCAAACCTCAATTGGAGGGCAACAACAAGTGAATACCCTTCTTATGGTAACACGATGATGAAGAGAACCCAGGAGATCAAGTTTCACTGTTCCAACCTTGAGGACAAGGTTATTTTTGCAGCAGGGTGTAATGTTACGGTATAAGGTAGGGGGTAATAATAAGGTTTGGAAAGTATATGAGAAGGAGAAGGAAGGTAGGAGGGAAGTAAGGCCGAACGGTATTGACCGTAAAGGCCAAACGGTAGCCGAACGGTGGAAGACGTTGAGAGGTCTAGCCGAATGCTGGAAGGTGATGAAGAGCGGGAGCCAAACGGTAGGAGGCAGGGGGAAGCAAGCCGAACGGAAGAAGGCAAGGAGCAAGTAGGCAGAATGGCTGAAGGTAGGGAGCGAGCAAGCCAAACGGTGGACTAGGGAAAGCGACCAGGCTGAATAGTGGGAAGCAGCAAAGGACCTAAGCCGAGCGGTTGAAGAGCTACCATCCTAACTGTCATAGCGGTTAGGATGGGCGGGAACTAATTATAGTAAAGGGAGCTATTTTTGAGGAAAATATTCAGTATAAGATAATTAGAGTAAATAAATATATATTCTAGGGAAATATACAATATAAAATATTTATAATTAATGATATATGCTAGGGAAATATACGGGAGAATATTTACATTAAATATAGGGATATTTATATTAAATATAGATATATTCTAGGGAGATATTTAGTATGAGATGAGCAGGAAATAATTAGTATAAATAAAGTTAGAGTCTAGGATTAAGGGTATGCTTTTGGTTTGAGAGTTTTGTGAAGGAGGTTATGTTCCAAAATAATTGAAGGAGGTTATGCTCCCAATTATTGTTTGTTCTATTTGATTCAGTTATTCTTGTCAATAAAAGAAGTTTATTTATCCATTTTTTATTATCTATTTGTTTGTGAGAGTTCGTGAGAGATTGTTCTGGTTAAGTTTCGTACTCAGGTATGTAACAGTAAGGGAAAATTCAAGTAGGCAAGGTGGACTTGAAGCTTTACATAGTAAACTTTTTACTGAGTTGTTAGAGAATTAAATTCATTTTCTGATGCACCCCTCTTAGTACCCCAGGTTGTCATGCGTGGGCTTGGACATAAAAGAGTCTTCATTGTATTGGATGATGTGGCTACCTCAGAGCAATTAGAACGTCTCATTACAGATTATGGTTTGTTGGGACCAGGAAGTAGAGTCTTTGTTACAACTAGAGACAAACAAATTTTTCGACCAAATGATGAGATATATGAGGTGAAGGAATTGAGTATTCATCACTCTCTCGAACTTTTCAGTTTGACTGCTTTTGAAGAAAAAATACCTAAACATGGATACGAAGATTTATCAAGAAGAGCAATTTCGTATTGCAAAGGTATTCCTTTGGCTTTAAAAGTTCTTGGTGCAAGTTTACGTCGAAGAAGTAAAGAGGCATGAGTTAGTGAATTGAGAAAAGTCAAAAAGATTTCAAAGATGCAAATTCATAATGTTTTCAAGTTAAGTTATGATTGCTTTGATCGTTCTCAAAAGGACATCTTTTTAGACATTGCATGCTTCTTGAAAGGAGAAGATAAAGATCGGGTCACAAATCTGTTGGAAGCTTGTGATTTCTTTGCAGCATCTGGAATAGAAGTTCTTTTAGATAAAGCACTGGTAACAATTTCAGAATTCAATAATATAGAAATGCATGATTTAATACAAGAAATAGGTCGAGAAATTATTGATCAAGAATCTATCAAAGACCCTGGAAGGGGAAGTCGATTCAGGAGAAAATCTGACATACAAAGCAGTAGCAAGGGTGGTCTTTGCTATGCCACTCATGCCCCATATTCCCAGGGTTCTAACCTCTCTTGACCCCATTCTTAGTAATGATTCAATTTGTTCATAATTTTCTTCAATTCCAACCAGTCCTTTTAGTTGGGTTGGGTATCTAGTAGTCAGTTTTCGCAAAATGTCAACAACAATGTCCATAAGGAGCTTAGATTCAATCCTAGCACATGAAAATGGGGAACAAAAAGTATATGATGTGTTGTAAGTCTAACAAAAAAGTAAATATAATTGTCCACAATGTCGAATTAGCAGTCAAAAACCCAAAAATTTGTCGAATTAGCAGTCAAAAACCCAAAAATTAATAATAATTGGAGAATGAAAAATCAATGACGTATAAAACTTCTAAAGCAAACTACTATGAAACTTGTTAGGAATCTGGGTAAGAATCCTAACTTTCTACCTCACTCACATACTTCAGTAAAACTCACAACAAGAAATGGAAAAGAATGGAACTGTATTCACATCAAAGAATCAAGAATACAACTGGGAACCTTGTCTAACTGAAAACAATAAAAGAGTTTCTTTTATAAAGACCCTTTTCCCGCCCTACTTAACTGTTTAGCAGTTAAGTACTCTTCCTCACCTTTTTCCTCTCATAAACCTTTGATGAGTCGTTATTTCTTGAATTATATTTAGTTTATTGCACTTAAATAAATCAGGGAATTGTGTTTAATTGTCTGTTATTTCCCCGTTTTCCGAATTCTGCTTAATTTGGTCGGAAATTCGTAATTGTGCTAATTTGGGTTTTCTTAGCTGATTAAGTGCATTTCTGGTTGCAGGAAAGTTGTGAAAACATCAACTAGAGCATTGGGATATGGCGTGACACACTCAAAGGCTCAACATTTAGTCATTTAGATTCTAATTAAAGTTGTAATTTCGTTTTCTAGAAACCCTTAATTAGAATTAGGTATTTTGGACCCTTTTAGGGGCAATTTTGTAAAAAAAACTCATTTGTAGGACATGTGCCTTTTAGGTTAGGGTTTTTAATTTATTTTGTGAACCCCACCCTTATTAGAAAGGGGACACACGGCCTAGGTTAGCCGCCACTTGTTACATTTCCTCTCGGCTTGTGTTCTTAGGAGGGGAGAATGATGTTTACGCGATTTTTCATTATGAATGAGAGAAAAAGCTTCACTTTTCTATTTTGCTGATTATACATGGCCTTTTTATTTCTTTGGCTCAAACAATTTTTATTTTGAAGAACGTTCACAGCCGCTACTGGCCACTTGCCATTTTGACTCTCTCGGTCCTTGGTTTGGAGGCCATTTATTTTTGGATTTTTGAACTTTACTTTTGGCTGAATGCTGTTCTTGAACGGAAGAAATGAAGAGCTGACGGGTTGGTGATGATGGGATGGAAGAAGTATGTTTAAGCACACGGAGAATGGATGGAGCAAGGCTTGTTACGTTTAGAGGACAAGAGTCTAGGATTTTTGGAAGCACACGGACAACAAATGGATGGTCCAGAGTTGGTGTGCACGGTGTCCGAGAATGAATGAAGAAACAGAGTGTTGTCCGTGATGTGGAGCAAGGAAGAGGTGTTCGGTTTTTACTTTTTCACGCTTGAGTCAAATTTTATTTTCATATCTTATATATTAAAGTGGATTTAGGTTGAAGCAGCTAGCTCATTTCATTCTCATCTTCTTCACTTTCACGTTTGAATTCAATAAGTATAAATTATATTCTATATATGCATTCAAGAAGCAGCATGTTTATTTAAATCACTTTTCGTGATGAAATGCATTTAATGTTAAGCTAAAAGTTCATATTCAATTGGTTCATGAAAACGTGCATTGAATTTTCATTCTTGCTGCACGTGATTTAATGTTTTGCAATCTATGGTTTATGGATGTCCTTTTCTTCAACAATTTATTTCACTGCTCCAATTGCTTTAGCTGGAATGCGGGTATATTTAAATGCCGCTAGGTTTTTTTATTTTTTTTCTTTATTTAATTTTAATACTCACTTTAATGTTGTCAATTATATTCAGTTGTATTTAATTTCCAGTTTTAATTTAGTTTATTTTTGAATTACAAAAACACTTTCAAAACCCCCACTACGTGTTTGACCTATTGACTGAACCACATTTGGTCCTTGAGAGACGACCTAGGAGTCACTTCCTAGAACTATACTGCATTCTTTTATGCACATCAAATTTGATGGGCCACGATAGCTCGCATCAACCTTCCACGTCCTAACATTACTCCTCCTTGAGAATCAACCTTGTCCCCAAGGTTGAACTTTGGAAACTATTCTTGCATCACCATTCGATCCTCCCACGTTGCACTATCCACCCCTCCGTCTTGCCATTCAATCAGTACTTGCTCTCGCTGATCTCCTCCTTGTTGCTGAACCCGTCTGTCTAGTACCTTGGTTGGCCAGCATGATGGTCAACTCATTTGTAAGTCTGCTGGCAATTCCTTCTCCACTCGATTTATCCCGATGGCCAACTTCAGCTGGGACACGTGGAAGACCGTATGGATCCTTACATTCTCAGGTAGTAGCAATCTGAATGCTACCTCTCCTATTTTCTGAATCACCCTGAACAGCCCGTAATACCTGGCTGATAATTTTGGATGTAGTCTCACCGGCATAGAAGTTTGTATGTGCGGCCGGATCTTCAAATATACCCAATCATCCACCTTTATAGTCATCGGCCTCCTCTTTCGATTAGCCTGCTTGACCATCATATCTTGAGCTCTCGTCAAGTGGAATCTAAGCTGTTGCAGCGCCTTATCACGCGTCTGAAGTTCCTGGGCTACCGCTTCCACCAATGTTTCTCCCGGCACAAACCTGGCTAAAGATGGTGGCGTCCTCCCATAAACCACTTCAAACGGTGTGCTCCGCCCCCTAGTAGCTGGTGTTGTACCAGTATTCTGCCCAAGGAAGGATCGGGCCAGCTTTTTAGCTATTCAGAACAAAAGCACCTCAAATATCCTTCTAAAACACGGTTCAACACTTTTGTCTATCCATCGGTTTTCGGATAGTAAGACGTCCTCATCTGAAGATGGGTCCCCTGCAACTAGAACAACTCCCTCCAAAATGAACTGAGAAATAATGGACTTAGGCACTCCGTGTAATTTCACTACTTCCCTCACAAAAGCTTCGGCTACGGTTCTCGCTGTATAAGGATGTTTGAGAGGGATGAAGTGTGCATACTTGCTTAAACAATCCACGACTACCAAGATGGCGTCACACCCTTTTGACTTCAGCAACCTCACTATGAAATCCATGCTGATGTCTTCCCAAATAGCTTGGGGAATTGGCAGCGGTTGTAAAAGCCCTTTGTGGTGAAGCGACTAAGTATTTGTGTTGCTGGCACACTAAGCACTAGGCGACAAACTCTGTTACCGCCTTCTTCATCCCAATCCAGTACAGGGACTACGTTATCCTCCGGTAAGTGCGGTATACTCCTGAATGGCCCATTGTTGGAGTTGTATGATACTTCGCCAGCAGTTTCGGGACCCAGTCTGACTTGGCCAAGATGACCAACCTTCCTTTGTAATGTAGTCGCCCATTCTCCATCGTGAATGAGGAGTACTTCTCTAGATCCCGGGTGATGTCTGCCATAACCTTCTTTAAATCTTCATCTTCTTCTTCCTCCTTTACCACTTCCTGGAAATCCTTCCAGTATGGCCTCACCATTCCCTTCAATTCCTTCTCCATCCTTGGACTGTGTTTCTCGGTTCCTTCCTCCACTTCTTCCCCTTCCTTTCGTGACAACGCGTCAGCTACTTTATTAGTGGTTCCCGTTTGGTACACAATCTCGAAATCATAGCCAAGGAGTTTGGCAATCCAATGTTGTTGAGCTTGAGTGGTTATCCTCTGATCCAACGAAAATCTCAAGCTCTTTTGGTCAGTGTGCACGACAAACCTTTGACCCAACAAATATGGCCGCCAATGCTGGATCGCCATCACCACCGCCATGAGCTCCTTCTCGTAAATCGACTTCCCTAAAGTTCCCTCTGATAACGCTTTGCTAAAGTATGCTATGGGTCTCCGTTTCTGCGTCAGCACCGCTCCGATTCCCTCCCCTGAGGCGTCGCTCTACGTGGAAAGGTTGCGTAAAATCAGGTAATGCTAGTACCGATGCTGATGTCACCGCTTCCTTTAATCTTTTCATCGCCTCCCTGGCCGCCTTTGTCCACACGAAATTTCCCTTCTTCAGCATCTTAGTTAGTAGTCTTGCTATCTTGTCGTAATCTCTTACAAACCTCCAATAGTACCCCATTAGGCCCAAAAAACTCTCAGAGCTTTCAACGTCCTTTGTTCTTCCCAGGCAACGACCGCCTCCACCTTTTCTTCATCCATCTCGACCCCTCTCCTTGTTATAACATGCTCCGAATACCTAATCGAGGTTTCCCCAAATTCACTCTTCTTCCTGTTGGTCACCCACTGTTGTTTTTGTAAGCGGTCCAACACCATGTTCACTTGCTGCAAATGCTCCGCCTACGTTTTGATGTACACGAGAATGTCGTCGAAGAAGACGAGAACGAACTTCCACAAATACGGTCGGAATAGCTCGTTCATGGCGCTCTGGAAAGTCGCGGGGGCGTTGGTGAGGCCAAACGACATTACCGGGAACTCATAATGCCCCAAGTGGGTTCTGAACGCCATCTTCTGGATATACGCTTCCCGCATCCGGACCTGGTGGTACCCGGCTTTGAGGTCCACCTTCGAGAAATACCTCGCTCCTTTAAGCTTGTCCAGCAGCTCTTCGATCACCGGTATGGGGAACTTGTTGGGGACGGTGGCTCTGTTGAGCGCTCGGTAGTCTATGCAAAATCGCCAGCTTTTGTCTTTCTTCTTTATGAGAATCACCGGGCTCGAATAGGGACTTATACTTGGTCGAATAATCCATGCATGCAACATTTCTACCACCTGGCGTTCGATCTCCTCTTTCATGACATGTAGATAGCGGTATGGGCGCACGTTGACAGGGTCGGCCCCATCTTTTAAAATGATTTGATGTCTCTCTTCCCTGTTAGGAGGTAGTTCGCGGGGTTCCCTAAATACCCCCTCATACTGCTTCAAAACTCTCCCCATTTCCTCCTTCTGCTCCTCCGTCAACCCCTATTCCGGTTTATCCTCTCGTCTCGGTCTTCTGCTTTCCAAGCTCCAAACCAGAGCCCATGTCTCTGCTTCACTCAGTTTCAACAAATTTTCTGGTTCAACCACCCTTCTCTCCAACGTCGGATCCCCTTTTATAACAATCTTCTTCCCTGCTTACTTGAATAACATGGTTGACTTCTCTCAATCTAGTGTGATCTCCCCCAATTTGGCCAACCACTCAACTCTGAGGATCATGTTTACTCCTCCCAACTAGAACAAATAGAACTTCTCCTCAATCCCGACTCCCCCCATGTCGACCACCACCCTCGGACAACACCCTCGGGTCTTCTAGTAAAGACCCCCAAACCCTTCGAAAACGGGTAAACCTATTCTCCTCTCCCTGCTGGGTTGCACTTCACGATGTTCATCCCCTCTCTCTCCTTCCTCTTCCTTTCGTCGATCCCAATGTTGGTCGTCCTGGTTGTGGCCTCGACCACCCAACATCCTTATGATTTCTTGCAAATATTGGCGTATTGCAGCATAATCTTGACGTGTTGCAGCATAATCTTAACATATTGCTGCATAATCTGGTTGTAACTCCCCTATCTGCGCCTTCATTCTATGAACCACAATTTCCTTCACCCTCACACGATTCTAGCGATGTCAGGTCAGACCATTTTGTTAGGATTCTTTATTGTAAGAACC
This sequence comes from Vigna angularis, assembly GCF_016808095.1. NCBI lineage: Eukaryota > Viridiplantae > Streptophyta > Magnoliopsida > Fabales > Fabaceae > Vigna > Vigna angularis. Next base: position 10,556,454 of record NC_068975.1, on the reverse strand, counting down.
TAACAGTCACCCTTACCATTGATATGCACTCATCCATACACATAAAGTAATCTATATATAGAACCTAATAAATGGAATAAAAAAAATTCTTAAAACAGTTAAGTCTAAATATTTAATACATGTGTCAAAGCATAACACATGCATCAAACAATTTGCCCAAATTTAACACTACTAGACTCTCGCTTAGTACATGCTCTCCTCCACTCTTCACAAAATGATTATGATTTAGAGTCAATCATCACAATTCTCCACTATCATGGAAGAGCTTACTCATCACCTTCCCTTATCCTAAAGTGAAAAATTAATCCACTCGATACAATGCTTGAATCTCAATGTCGGCAAGGAAACACATATTTGGAATTTTTCTCCAAGGCTATCTTCTCGATTCTAACCTCCCCAGACTCAATAGCTTTCCCACGAAGTACAATCTAACAGCTACGTATTTGGTCCTCTTCTGGTGATGAGGATTGTTCTTAGCCTCAATGAATTTTGGATTTAACTAAGGTGTGGACGTAACTCATGCTACCAAAACGAAATTAGATAAACAAATACAAAATTTAAGGAGTGATGATCATTGATGAACCCTAAAATTTGCAGAATTTGAAAAAAAGAAATGTTGACCTCTAGAACTTGAATTAGATGGAAAATTGGCATAAAAGTAGGTTCCATAAGCAACGAAGTTGATAAGCCTTGAGAATCGTCACAAAAATTAGGAAATTCGTGATAAAATCAAATGATTGAATGAGGAACCCTAACCGAGGAGTTTTCTCACCTCAAATGATAGCTAAAAGTTCTATCTATTCCATTTATTTCCAAATTATTTATACAATTTAGTTTTCTTGCACTTGGAAGTATATAAAGGAAAATTATGGTCCTAGCATTAGAAGCATAACTAATGTGTCTAAGTGGTTAAAATTGAGCTTGAGGTCAAGGTTTCAAATCCTAGTGAATGCATTTCAATAAATTGTATACCCCTTTTACAAAGAAAACAACATAACCAAAGCGGGACCAAGATCTTTCTTCCCAAACTCTAAGCTTAATTTTCTTTGAGCTCATTTATTTCATTTTTATACAGTCTTTCTTTTCTTCCCAAGATGTATAGCAAGTATGATAACTACTCGTCTAGAATTTCATCTATCTGCCTTGAACTTTGTTTCAAGCTATACCAAGATTTCTTCAAGAGATAGTGTCCTCCAAGATTTCGTGCAAAAAAGTTGTCAAAACATCTAATTATTCCAACATCAGATATATTGGTTAACAATAAACATCAAAATCATTATTGAACATTGTTTTACCATAGGTGAGAAGATCTCATTATAATCTACCCTTCCACTTGTGTAAAACATTTAACGACCAATCTCTTCATGAACATTACCACACATTCCCTCCATCATCTTAAACACCCACTTGCATCCTACAAAATTTTAATTTCTTGGATAGATCCATAAGCATCCATGTGTGGATCCATTTTAGAAATTCAATCTTCTCCTCCATGCCAACCTACCACAAATGACTTTCTACACCTTTTATGATAGGCCTTGGTTAGTTTACAAAAGGAGAGAAAGAATTAAAGAACCTAACTGTATTGACAGTTAGGAGGGGACTGAGAAAGAATTGTATAAATAACCTCTGTTTAGCAGAGGAGGGGGATTTTGAAAGTTATTGTATAGATAGGTTCCTTGAACCTTATGAGGGAGGTTATGCTCCCAGACTATTCATTGTATAGGCTATCTCTTGAGAAATAACAAAATTCTTCCATTTATCTTTGCATTATGTGTGTGTGAGAGGGTTTTGGCTAGGTTTCACACTTAGAAACCTAACATTTGGTCCGACCTGCCGGATCCGAGGAGAGGTGCACGAGGATTCAATGGAGGGAAGAGTTGACAGAAGGTTCAATGTGATGGAGGGTCGGTTAGATACGGTAGAAATTGCGTCAGAAACAGGGGCGTTGCGCCAAGATACTATCGCAATATGCCAAGAATTAAAGGAGATCACGAGGATGTTGGGGGGAAGAGGTCGACATCAAGACGACCATCAATCGGAGGGTAGCCAAGCGTCGGTCAATGAGACGAAGTAGCCGTCCCGAGAGTACGCTCAATTGGAGGAATAGAGTGGAACTACCCACTTTTGAAGGATCGGATCTACTCAACTGGATCAATAGAGTGGACATATTTTTTGACTTGCAAGGAGTAACGGAGGATGAGGAGAAGGTGCGGTTGGCGTATATAAGTATGGAGGGCAGTGTTGGATATTGGTTCCAGTTTTGGAAGGAGAAAGCTAGAAAGCAATCTTGGGCGGGGTTGAAGGAAGCGATGGTAGCACGGTTTCGGGGGAAGAAGTAGGGGAACTTTCTTTGAAAGGTTGTCCACTATCAAGCAGACCGACTCGGTGGATGATTTCATCAAAGAATTCAAAATCTTGGTAGGCCAAACGTTGAAGCTACCGGAGGAAATTCTTTTGGGATATTTCATGGTTGGGTTGCAAGAAACGATACATAACTAGGTGCGATTACTCAATCCCCAAGAACTGATGGTCGCGATGCGTATCGCGCACGACGTGGAAGAACTACATCGGGGTGCAAACTCAGGAGGAACGAGAAGAAATATAACGAACTGGAATAAGCCGATCGGGACGGTGTCGCGGGTAGAACCCATACATCAAAACTAAAACCGAACGGGTCCAGCGGAGAGTAGTGGGTCGGTGCGTAGAGAATCGACACAAGCGAGTCAGGTGGCGTCATCCAATATCGATAATAGAGGACGTAATTTTCGAAACTTACCTTACGCCGAATATGTGAAACGTAGGGAAGAAGGCAAATGTTTCAGATGTGGAGGGGCTTTCGGGCTTGGGCATCGATGCCCAAAAAGGGGTTTGAGGATGTTGATTTTGGCAAAGGATGAATAAGGAAATGAGACCTCTACCAAACCGTACCCGTTCGGCCCCTACCAAACCGTTCGGCTTCATCATTTTTGGCTAAGTGAGGCCTCTAGCCAAGAAAGCGGACATCTCCATCTGCTTCCGGTCTACTTCGATCTCAACTTCCTCAGTCCACCTTCTTCATGTCATCCACCATTTCTGCACACCTATTTTTTTCCGTTTCTTCACTGCTTCGATTTGGTTCGACCCTCGCAACCGCACCTCCTCTACCTACACTCTGTCCCCACGCTGATGGGTTTTTATTTCCGCTCCATCCCCCATCCTTATTTCCCTTGCGAGCTTCCTTCATGTCCCTGGCGATTCGCATGGCGGCCATTAGTGCTTGGGGATCTTGTATTTGAACTTGATTCGTATATCCTCCTGCAAGCCCGCGAGGAAATACCCTAGTAGTTGTTCCTCCGGCAACCCCTTCGTCTGCCCCGCTAGACAATCGAATTCTTGGACGAACTCATCCACTGTCCCCATTTGTTTAGTCTCTACTAATCGCTCAACGACCGACCCTTTATTTCGACCCCCAAACCTCATTACCAGCGCATCCTTCAGCCCTTCCCAAGATTGGTTCCTGGCCTTCTTTCAACAGAACCGGATCCAATATCCTGCACTCCCTTCCATACTAATGTATGCTAATCGCACTTTCTCCTCCTCCGATACGCCTTGCACTTTGAAAAATATTTTCGCGCGATTGATCCAATTTTGCGGATTGTTAACCCTCGGCAAGTGTAACCGAATCGTATCAAGTAATAATAAATGGTAAGACCAAGTATCGTTTCCCAAAGGACTCACGGCCTAAACAGTTATGTGATTTGTTGATTAAATTAGACCTGTTAACGAATTCTTATAGATTTAAATGCAAATACTAAAAAGTAAATATGAATGCATGTATTGATCAATTGAACAAAAGAAGCAAAGCGTGATTGAAATATATGGAATGATGATGTTGTTGGGGGTTTTCAATTCATCCTATCTACTCTCATGTATTCAAGAATTCATCTTCTTCATTAATGTTAATGCCACTTTCTAATTTACCTTAAACCCAATGTCTTGGTGAAGAAAGCCTACTCCTAATCACTAGTTTACAATGTCTTGTCTCCCTAACAATTATTCATGCATTACATTCACACATAAGCTTAAAGACAACCAATCCTCCTATCCCTATGTCTAGGCAATATTACTATTGGGAGAATTCTAAGTCATAAAGGTTGTCTAAGTCATAAAGGTTGTCTTTAAGGTCAAAATTAAGTATAAAAATAACGGTTTTTCAACACGGTTAAAACCCTCGAAAAGGGGCAATTCTACCCGTTTTCGCCACCCACCGTGACTTTTGCCAAGCTCTCCGTCTCTTCCTCCGATCTGGTCTTCTTGCCTCGCCCTCTGATTGACATTTAGAGACGCTTGACTATCGTCCGACATCCCCTCTTGGTCACGCGCTTTTCCTCCCAAAATCTGCATGACTTCTTGCAAGTCTTGCCGTATTGTTATCGTATCTTGGCGTAGTGCTACATTTTCAGCCTTCATTCCGTCGACCGCTATCTCCATGGCTTTTAGCTGGTTCTCCACTACACTCAATCTTCCATTGAGTCTGCCCCCCATTGCTCTCTTCTCCCCTCAAGTGGATCTGACAGCTTCTCGATCCAACAATTCTCCTGTTGATACGGCAGCGCTCTGCTTCTCGATCCGGCAGGTCAGATCAATTTGTTAAGTTTCCGATTGAGAAACCTAACTTTCTCACAATATCCAAACACACAACAGCACAGAAATAAGAAATAACAAATGATTTGTATATATTGTATGTATTTATTGTAACGTATTACGAAATACAATAACGGGAGCCTAATCCCCCTCAACAAGGTCCAAGACCTGTTTACACAAAAGTATATGGCTATCTCCCTTCTAACAAAGAATAAAACTCTATTTATATAAGGTCTCCCATCCCGCCTTTCCTAACCACTCTCTCATTTTCCCGCCTTCTATCCTCTTACCTTAGATCCTATCACTATACATATACATTTCTTAGCTTGTGCTTTCAATTTATCTTTCCTGACATGTAAAAGTGCAAGGCACCAAGCACATGCCATAATTTTTTGGACTTCCACGCCATACCTCTAGGTGTCTTGCAATTTAGAGTAAGAGATGAACTACTATTTATCATCAAGTAGACGACAGTGTTTGCAGGTTTGCCTAGAAGGACTTAGGCAATCCAACTCCCAGCACCATACACCTCACCCTTTCCAAAATTGCTATGTTCATCCTCTTAGCCAGCTCATTTTTTACGTATTTGCAATTTTCTTATGCCTTATTACCTTCTACCCTGCAAAATTCAATAAACTCCCCTTAAACAAACTTCAATCCATTATTTGTCTTTAGCACTCTAAGTTTGGTCACTTGTTGATTACTTATCATGGCGTGTCACTCCCTAAACCTCTAAAATGTTTTAGTCTTACTTTCCAAGAAATAGATACACACCCTCCTTAAGTAAATGTCAACGATAGTGAGGAATAAGACCCTCCACAATGAGTTTAAGCTCACATAGGACACCATAGGTTTGCATGAGCATACTCAAATAATCTATTGGACATATACTTACCAACCTCAAACTTCAACCTATGAGACTTTCCCAGTGTGTAGTGATCACAAAAATCCAACTCCTTCAACCTATCACCTTATAGTAAATTTTTCTTCCCTGAATACACCAAACCTCTTACACTAATGTGCCACAACTTCAATTTATCTTGCATCATCTAGCTAGCAACAGACACATGTGCAATCACTGGTGAAACATATAATATGTAAATATTGTTCTTTTTCATCCCCTTTGGCAATTGTTGACACTCCCTTCAAAATCTTTATCATACCTCGTCCAATCTTGGTTACCCATAAGGTAAAACATATTGATTGACAAAAAATTTCTCTTGAGCTTTGGAACATACCTCACTTCTTACAACATCTCCAAGTTGTCAAACATCTTCAATTTAATTGACCCCATGCCATGCACCTTACAAACTTCATTGTTCCTGCTACGTATCTGGGTAAGAAACGTAATGAACCACGATCATAGTAGGCAGAAAACAATAATGAAAGAATGAATTTCTCTTATTAATGGTAATAGAATTCTGTAAACAAAGGATAGTTGGGAGCATAACCTCCCTTACAAAACAAGGATAGATGGGAGCATAATCTCCCTCACAAGACTGCAGCCGCCTGTCAACAAACTAAATAATCAAAAGCATACCTCTAACAATAGACTCTAGCTATATTTATACTAATTATTTCCCCAGAATATAACTTTATTTACTATAATTATCTTGTACTGAATATTTTCCTAGAATATAGCTTTATTTACTATAATTATCTTATACTGAATATTTCCCTAAGATATAGCTCTATTTACTATAATTATCTTATACTAAATATTTTCCTAAGATATAGCCCTACTTACTACAATTATTACTAAACATTTCCCGCCTATCCTAACTGCTACAACAGTTTAGATAGTAGCTCTTCAACCGGTCGGCTCAGGTTCTTTGCTGCTTCCCACCGCTCGGCTCGAGCTCTCCCTGCCTCCTATCGTTCGGCTTGCTTCCGCCTGCCTCTTATCGTTTGGCTCCCCTATCTTCTTACGTTCGGCTCCCCTGCCTACTATCCTATCACCTTATATCATATCAGTTCCCCAAAAGAACCACTCTCGTTTCAGTTCCAAGGCCTCAAGACTCATTCATAAGAAACATATGATAAGTGCATCATGAGTCCATGACCGAACTTCTTTGGGCATCAGATGGAGACAACACAAGCACCTTCACAAACTCGTAGCTATCATTCACTACCGCAATATTTAGTAGGTTTTTTCTCATAATGAGATCTTGTATCCTTCTCATTTATCTCATTCTTTAGACAATTTGATTGGAAGTACTGAAGATTTGCCCAGTTATTAGACAAATACTTTGATGGTTTTTTCTCCTTCCACTCCTTTTTCTTACCCGTTGAATTCAAAACACCCAGACTCAACCACCATCATTTGCTTTAGCCTCTTGAAGCTTAGAGTTGTTTAGTCCTAATTGAATATAAACCTCCTCCAATGTAATGGTTTGTTCCTTCCCGAAAATGCTCACATGTCTTCGACAAGGCTTTAAGAATCAGTAAAGCCCTTTCTTCCTTCTTCAACTTCACTTCTATGTTCTCTAGGTCATCCAAAATCTTGTTGGAATTCTCTAGTTGCTCCACCACCGATCTTGACTTAGTCATCCTGAACAAATATAGTTGTTTCTTTAAACAGGGTCTGTGTGCCAAAAACTTGGTCATATAGAATAAAAGTTTCATCCACATTGATGCAACAATCCTCTCCTTAGCGACTTCCCTCAATTCCTTATAACCAAGACACAAAATTATGGCGCTCTTGGCCTTATTGATCATATCATCCTTTTTCTTCAAAGACATAGAGACATAGACACTTACATGTTCACCTCACGCCTAAGAACATCAATACAACCTTTTTTATGAAGATAGCCTCCATCTTGATTCTCCGAACACTAGTGGAAAAATAGCATATTATGACTGACCTTTTATAATTGGTGAAAATAATCCATCATAATAGGTTGACCGGTGGCAAACTTGTAATAAAAGTTAAACATATTATAACGTAGTTTTATAAATCAGTTATAGTATGAAACGCGGTGGCAAACTTGTAAATAAGTTTAAAACATATTATTACGTAGTTATGAAAACTAGTCATAATATAAAACCCAGTAACAAATTTATAAATAAGTTCAAAACCTATTATTACGGAATTATGGACAACTGGTATAAGGTTAAATATTTTCTAATGTATTATAAGTGATTTTTAGAAACCAGTCGTAATATCCCAATCTGATTTTCACTTTTTCCGTCTCAGTGCGCTATCTCACGTTCACCCTAATTTCTCTTCCATCTATTTCTCACTTTCGTTCCCCGTAATACACCACTACCATTGAACCATTCTTCCTCTCTTCTTCACTCTCCATCATCCGTCGTTCACTCAACCATTCACTCTCCATCAGTCGTTCATTCGCTGCCTTACGTGAGCGTTTCTCTCGTCTCCATCATCGAAGGCTCTCGTTGCCTCTCCATCATCGAAGGCTCTCGCTGCCTCTCTATCATCTCGTTGAACCACAGTTCAAGCAATAAGCATTCTCCTTTACCTCTCAGCCTCTCACCTGCATCTTTCACCCTCAATTGCTAGGGTTTCTTCGTATCTTCATCTTCTCACCTTTTTACCGATTGTTTTTCCTTTTCCTACTTTATTCATTGAAATCGGTTCCCTCAGTGTTTGTCTAGGTAGGCTTTGAGATGATTGATGCATTTGCTGAGTCATAGGGGATTCCTATGAACACTGCCCATTCCAAAGCCATTTTCGAAAAAGGTTTGCTCGTTCCCTTGCTTAGATATTTCTATTTTCTGTTTTTCTCTCTATGTTTATTGTATTCATGAATTTTTGCGCAAGTTGGTTTGTTGCAGGTTGTTAGGATATTTATCCTATTTTATCATCATCATAGTGTGTCAAGGGTTACCCTATTTATTATGATTATATTGTGTCTAGGATTACCCTATTTATCATGATTATATTGTGTCTAGGATTACCCTATTTATCATGATTATATTATGTCTAGGGTTACCCTATTTATCATGATTATATTGTGCAAGTTGTGCTGTCTATATAGCTTGTCACTTGCCACTCACAAAAATTTATTGACCACGAGTTCCTTTAATCGCGTAAGCTTATAGTCTACTTTGAAGGGTAGCTTTTCTAATATGCACATTGAAATTTACTCTTATTGGTTGGCATTTTTGTGAAGTTATATGTACTATCAATAGTTGTAAACAGTTAAAAGACTGAAAGTATTTAAGTTTAATATTACAACAACAAGGATAGCAAAATCTCGAAATTGACAATGACTACTAAAGGAATACTAGTATTTTCGGCAGTTTAAGCTCTGACAGAGTGGATGATGTTTAGTTCCCTTAGTTTCTTCTCATTTGAATATTGGGTGTTTAGAAGAGCTTATACTGAGCTAATTTTAAAGTGACTTATGAATTTCTTATGAGTCCCTTTAGCTTATTTCAATTAGTTTCAAGGTGAATATAAACATAATCTCTTCTTATTTTAGTACGCTTATTATATAGGCTCTTATGTTATATTAATCTTGAATAAGAACTTATTCTGCTTATCCAAATGCACCTATAATATTTCTAGACTGTTAGAGCCTAGCATATTGAAAAGTAGAAAGTTGTAGCAAGTTGGCAGTCATGCCGGCATTCTTGGAATCAAAGTTCCTCTTATTAAATTCAATAGCTTGACTAATTTAGGTCTATCATATTGTTTAATCTTATTAAATATCGTTTGCTATGATGAATACACTTGTGAGCTTCTACTAACCTAGCTTACTTTTGTAGGTTTTAAAATCTGAGTTAGAAAAGGCTTCACCTGCTTTGGGTCGTGGTGCTACATACTTGAAGGAATCACGCATTAACGTCTTGCTAAGGTTGGTATTATCCTTTTCAAATGATATATTTTGGATATTGTTTTCTTTGATGCCATGTGATTTCAGTTGGATTACACTTTGAGATATACATGTACAAGCTATCTTTGATAGTATAACTTGCATAAAGGGTCTAGATAAGATTACTTGTTAGGCTTGGTTTCTGCATTGACTGTGCCAAGACATCCTTCTTCAGTCTATTGAAAAGGAGTCAGCCTAATTTTGGTTGTACATTCTAATTCCCAGGGGCGTTTATAAGACTACTTGATTGAGGGTGGGATTTTTCCTAATTGCAAGTATGAAACTCCAATAAAAGTTCAAACAGAACGCAACTCAAACAAGTCAACTTTTGGCCAAAGGATAAATAATATGAATATATCAACACTGAGGTAGATTCACTAAGCATGTGCTCCATCTCTTGTATATTTTGTTTCAGTTGGCGAGACAATTTATCTTTTGCTGGGAGTTTTGCAATGTTGGGAGTATTGCTTACCAGCCACTCTATACACTTTTTAAGTCGTCAATAACTTTGATGAAAAGATGAAGCTAACAACGTTATATATATAGTAGACATATCTTCCAAGCGAAACACCGGCTCCACTGGTGAAGTATAGAGAAGAAGAGTTAGTTAATTTGGGAGGAGATGGAATGGGATAACGTAGAGAGTGGGAGAGGGTCTATGACTATGATGTCTATAATGATTTAGGTGATCCAGATAAGGATGAAAATCATGCGCGTCCTATTCTTGGAGGGTCTGACACCTTGCCTTATCCTCGTAGGGGAAGGACTGGTAGAAGACCAACAAGGAAAGGTTGGCTTTTATTTTTACACTTGACCATGCTAGAATAATCCTTATCGTGAATATTTGAGCTAGCCATGTCGGATGAATGTTGTTTATTGTTTAGAAATTAGAAGTACTTATTTTAAGTTTGAATATTTATATTTTGCCGCTAATAAATTCTGGTGTTTTGATGAAACAGATCCAAAAAGAGTAGGTAATAGAAAAACCTTATAATTCTGGTTTGAATACCACGTAATCAATAACAGAATGGTAGCATAGTAGATGAATCTTTTCTGTTTTAGTGGACATTCTAGAACAACAATGAGCTGTCAATAGGTAGTACAAAATATGTTTTTATCCTCCAAGATTTTAGGACACACCCGTTCCTTTTGCACAATATATATATATATATATATATATATATATATATATATATATATATATATATATATATATATATATATATATATATATATATATATATATATATGATGTAATCATTTTGAGAGAAAATAGACGGACTTTTATGCAGATTACCTTTCTTCCATTTTTACTGTTATGGTTTCTGTTATGGTATCAAGAGCCCTCTAAAGGTTCAAGCTTTTTCTAGCTTACCTCTTTCATGGCTGATTCAGGCTCCTCTGAAAATGAGGACGAAAATATTCTACCTCCTCCTCTCTTTGTTGATCCCAACCAAAATCCTTCCAGCCCCTTCTACATACACCCAAGTGAGAGCCCTTTATCTGTTGTGGTCTCCCCACCTCTTTCGGCCAACAACTTTCAGTCATGGTCTCGTTCCTTCCGAATGGCCCTCATCTCTAAAAACAAGATGGGTTTCCTCAATGGCAACATCCCCATCCCAACACCCACTGATCCCTTAAACCCCTCTTGGGAAAGATGTAACACTCTGTTAATGTCATGGATCCTCAATTCCCTTTCTCCTTCAATCGCTCAAAGTGTTGTGTTTTTCGAACGAGCTATTGATGTCTGGACTGATCTTTGCGAGCGTTTTTCTCAAGGAGATTTGTTTCGAGTCGTTGAGTTACAGGAAGAAATCTATTCTCTCAAACAAGGTGCGCTCTCCGTCACCGACTTCTACACCCATCTAAAATCACTCTGGGAAGAGTTGGACAACTACCGAACTCTGACCCCTTGTTCTTGCTCTGCTCGCACCTACCATTCACAGGACTTCATCATCCGTTTTCTGAAAGGGCTCGACGATTGGTTTTTCCATGGTTCGCTCACATATCTTATTACTTGACCCTCTTCCCTCTACTAATCGTGTTTTCTCCATGATCATCCAACATGAGCGCCAACAACATCACCCATCTTCTCCCATGGAAACCAATCCCTTCATCAATGTCATCTCTGGTAAAGGTCGAGGCCATCCACAGCAAGGGGGGCAAAACCAACTCGCAAATGTGAATTTTGTGGCCACCTCGGACACACTATTGATTCGTGCTTCCAGAAAAACAACATCAACCCGACAAAGTGCACCCATTGTGATCGTGTTGGACATAACAGTGATGTGTGTTATACCAAATTTGGCTATCCCCCTGGACATCCCAAATATCCAGGAAAACCATGTCCTTTCAACAACAAGAACACCTTTGGTAGCAGCGGCGCAACCGTGAGAGGCAACGTGAATAATGTTACTGCATCTTCCTCTTCAGATGCTGCGCCGGCCCTAATTCATGAAGGAGAAAGAACAGATGTTTCAACTCTGGGCCAAGGTCTTCACATTACTACGACCCAATTCCAACAACTAATGAGCCTTCTTAACAAAGCTTCTGGATCTGGTGGGGAAACTCAGAAATCCCTTCAAGGGCTAATCTCACTCACTCAAACCCAAACCAATCTCACAACTCTAGTCTTGGCAGTAGGTTTATTTCCATTAACACCGCACATACACTCAATTATTGTTCACACACCACACCATGGGTAATTGATTCCGGAGCCACCGATCATATCACAACTTCATTAGATCATTTTTTTGAGTATTCTGAAATCCAGCCATTAAACATCAATCTACCAAATGGGTCTACTGTTCAGGCCCATATATTTGGAAGCATACAATTTTCTCCGGATTTCATTATTCATGATGTTCTTCTTGTTCCAAATTTTATTTTTAATTTATTATCTCTTCCTAAATTATTAACTATTGTTCCTTGCCGTATAATTTTTTCAAATGAGTTCTCTAATATTCTTTGTCAAATACAGGACATGAACACATTGAAGATGATTGGTTCAGCTAACTTAAAGGAAGGACTTTTTCATTTGACAATCGGAAAGGAAAGAAGCCCATCTACCAACAATACTACCACCACCATCAATAACTCCAACCTTTGGCATTTTAGATTAGGACACTTATCTAGTAGTCGTCTTAATGTCTTGAATCAACAATTTCCTTTTATTTCAAAGGATTCTCATGAAATCTGTGACATTTGTCATTTAGCTAAACAAAAGAAATTGCCTTATTCTCCTAGCTCTAGTAGAGGTTCTAAAATTTTTGAATTGATTCATATGGATATTTGGGGCCCCTTTTTCAAAACATCTATTCATGGGCACAAGTATTTTCTCACTATACTTGATGATTTTAGTAGATACACATGGGTTGTTCTATTAAAATCAAAAAGTGAAGTGAGAATGCACATACAAAATTTTATTAACTTAGTTGAAAATCAATTTGAAACCACAATTAAATGTATCTGATCCGATAATGGACCAGAATTTTTTCTAAAAGACCTTTTCAATTCTAAAGGAATTATACATCAAACTAGTTGTGTTTACACACCTCAGCAAAATGGGAGAGTGGAACGCAAACACCAGCATATTCTCAATGTTGCCAGTGCCCTCATGTTTCAATCCAAAATCCCATCAAATTTTGGTCCTATGCTATCAAACATGTTGTTTTTATCATTAACCGTGTTCCCTCACCCATCATTTCATATAAAACACCTTTTGAACTTCTAAATAAAGTTCCGCCTGATTTTTCAATGATCAAAATCTTTGGTTGTTTATGTTATGCATCCACTCACAATCCAATTCATAAATTTGAACCTCGATCTAGAAAAGGTGTTTCTTTGGGTTTACAAAATGGCACAAAAGGATATGTTATTCTAGACATTAATACAAGAGAAATTTTCATTTCTAGAAATGTTATTTTCCATGAAACAGTTTTTCCTTTCCACACTTCTCGCTCACTCCCTACACTTATAACCCAACATACCTTAACCATAGAACCAAACCCAGATTCTCAATCCACACCACAAGGAAAACCCCTAGAAACTCAACGCCCCAACCCAAACACGTCTTCAACTTTACCTGAAACCACAACCTCCAATCCTAATTCCATTTCACCAGAAATCCAAACCCGCCACACACCAACCCCAATTAATGTCCCACCACCGCGCCGTTCCGAACATGACACCCATCCTCCTCCATACCTTTCCGAATATCAATACAAGCTTCCTTCCCTTAAGTCTGCACAATCATCCACAAGATGTTCACATCCGATTCAAAGTTTTATCTCATACACCAATGACTCCCCTTCACATCATCGTTTTCTCATGGCCATATCTTTTAAGTGTGAATCCGCCATGCAATGTAACATCATCGTTTTCTCATGGCCATTTCTATGAAGCAGTGAAGCTACAGTGTTGGCGTGACGCCATGCAATGTAAGATCAAAGCCCTCGAGTTGAATCATACTTGGGATGTGGTTGAGACTCCTCCCTCTGTTCGACCCATAGGTTGCAAGTGGGTATACAAAATCAAGAGGTTACCCGATGGAAGCATAGAGCGCTACAAAGCGCGATTGGTAGCAAAAGGGTATTCACAAATTGAAGGCATCGATTATTTCGAAACATTCTCCCCAGTCGTCAAAATGACCACTGTTCGTATAATCCTTGCCTTAGCTTCTATCAATCACTGTCACATCCAACAATTAGATGTCAGTAATGCTTTCCTACATGGAGACCTTGTGAAGGATGTCTACATGGAGATGCCACCGGGATTATCAGGATACCGTTCTGGTCAAAGCTGCAAATTGCGCAAATCCCTCTACGGGGTTGAAGCAATCAAGCAGGAAATGGTATGAAAAGTTATCCAATTTGTTGTTAACATGTGGTTATAAACAAGCTCATGCTACCCATAGTCTCTTCACCAAAAAGCATGGTTCAGTTTTTACTGCCTTGATAATATATGTGGATGATATTGTGCTAACTGGTAACTCTGTTCAAGAAATCAACCACATTAAACAGATCCTTCACAAAGATTTTCATATCAAGGATTTAGGAAAGCTCAAGTACTTCTTAGGAATTGAAGTGGCTCACTCTTCAAAGGGGATTTCACTTTGTCAACGCAAGTACTGCTTAGACTTGCTTATGGATTCAGGAATGCTTGGCTGCAAACCCTCTTCCACTCCAATGGACAATACTCTTAGGCTTCACAATGATGCTTCTGGCTATCTTGATGATCCCTTGCCATATAGGCGCCTTGTCGGCTGATTGATTTATTTGACAAATACTCGCCCTGATATTGTTTTTGCAACACAACAACTGAGTCAATTCATGTCCAAGCCCACCAAAGCTCATCATACTGCGGGCATGCATGTTCTTCGTTACCTTAAAGGTTGCCCGGGTACAAGTCTATTCTTCCCCAGAATCTGTCCTACTCACGTCTCTGGTTTTAGTGATACTGATTGGGCCACCTATGTGGATTCAAGACGTTCCATCACGGGTTATTGTTTTTTTATTGGAAGCTCTCTTATCTCATGGAAAACCAAGAAACAAACCACTGTGTCGCGATCATCCTCTGAGGATGAATATAGAGCCCTCGCTTCCGCTACTTGTGAGTTACAATGGATCATTTATTTGCTCAAAGATCTACATATTTTCCCCTCTCAGATTTCTCTACTTTAATGTGACAATAACAGTGCCCTTCACATTGCTGCCAATCCCGTATTCCATGAAAGAGCGAAACATCTGGATATAGACTGTCACATTGTGCGTGAAAAATCCCAAGAAGGCTTGATGAAACTACTCCCTGTTCCTTCTGCCAACCAGCTCGCGGATATTTTCACAAAAGCCTTACCTCCACATTCCTTCAAGCTAAACTTATCCAAGCTCTAGTTACAAAACATTTTTGCACCTCCAGCTTGTGGGGGGCTAATAGAAAAACCTTATAATTCTGGTTTGAATACCACGTAATCAATAACATAATGGTAGCATAGCAGAGGAATCTTTTCTGTTTTAGTGGACATTCTAGAACAACAATGAGTTGTCAATAGGTAGTACAAAATATGCTTTTATCCTCCAAGATTTTAGGACACACCCGTTCCTTTTGCACAGAATATATATATATATATATATATATATATATATATATATATATATATATATATATATATATATATATATATATATATATATATATATATATATATATATATATATATATATGTAATCATTTTGAGAGAAAATAGACTGACTTTTATGCAGATTACCTTTCTTCCATTTTTACTGTTATGGTTTCTGTTAGTAGGAGCTCTGATATTTATCTTCCAAGAGATGAAGCTTTTGGACACTTGAAGTTAGTGGCCCCATATTCCCTATTCTTTTCTCCTTTTCTTACAAATTATTAGGAAGTTTATATAACTTTGTCATTTTGTTTTTACTTTTTATTTATTTATTTTGGGTATCTTGTATTAGTGCTATGCTGAACTGTAGTTATTAAACGTTCAAGAATACATAAAACATTTTGTTTTATCTCTCTACTGAAAGAGTGAGATAGTACAGTTAAGGAGATTTATTGGTTATTCTATAGATATAGATGTCGCAACCGAAATCGCGACGGGACAGCGACCCGAAAAACAAATGGGTTTGAGAAAAAGTTTTGTGGAGTCGCCACCATAATTTATTATGGAAAAACTATGGAAAACCATAAAATAAGACATGGTCTACGAAAAGAGATTTTCAGGTTCGGGAATCGGTTACGCGTAAGGAAGGTATTAGCACCCTATCGCGCCTGCCCAAGGGCAGTACCTTTAATTAAATGTAAAAGCTGACATGGTTTTTCTTTAAAATGTTTAAATTTCCCTAAAAAAATAAATAAAATAAAATAAAAAGGTATTTAGAAACAGAAAAATATTTTTTGTTTTATGAACCCGACAAGAATTGACCTTGGTCCTACGTACATCCATTTATAATGGACAATCAAGGATCACGTAGTTCTTTATCTAGAAAAAGGTTTGTGAGTTTGTTTAAAAATTACTATTGATTGATTTAGATTTTTGAAAAGTGAATCCAAAAAAAGATTTGGTTTAACAAGATTGATATTTTTTTATTTTAAAGATTTTGTATTTTTTTTATTTTTAAGAACGGTGGGAAAGAGGAAAGAAACCGACCATAGGTTCACGCGTACTTATACTTCAAAAATCATGATTTTTAAAAGAAAAAAATAAAACCTTTAGAAAAAAACCTTCAAATTGCAACAAAAAGATAAAAAAAAGGGGTGTGAAGATGACGTACCTTTTCAGCTTTCAATACTCCCTAATTCTTCCTTGGTAGTTTCTGTTGGCAGAGTTCCTCTAGCGTGATAATTTACTTTTCTCTATACTCTCATACCTTTTTTATCTCCATTATTTCATAGTGTCTCTCTCTTTTTTTTCTTCCCTTTTTACTCTATGACAGAGTGCATATTTATACACACATTATAATATTATGGAAATTTTGCCTTAATTGTGAATTAATTGACAATCAAACAAAATAGGGAAAGAAATGGTCATGATTGCCAGAAAACAAATTAAATAATATTTAAAACATTGATTATCATTATTGTCAGAAAATCATATTTTCCTTTTTAAAAGCAACTGATGCAACAAATTATATTAATATACTATTTTAATTATTGTTTATAATTATTAGCATAATATTAATTCAAATTATTACTATATTAAACTAATATTTCAAAAATATTGTGTTTGGTATTAAAATTATTATTTTATCCCTTTTTACCAACCATTAATTATTATTCTCTTATTTTTTTATTTTTATTGATTTACTTACCCGGATGAAATTGGGTGTTGATAGCTACCCCTCTTTATTTGGATTTTGCTGAATAACATGAACCTTAGAGTTTTTATGTTATCATAGTAAAAGCTAAATAAAGATAAAGACACTAATTTCGTTCGGGTCTAAAGAAAAGGAAAGAGATTACCTCGAAGCGTACTTGGTAGAGCATGTAGCAACCTTGTGGACCTTGCTGAAGAGCCGTGACACCTGTGGAGGGTGTGTCATACCTTATGAACCTTGTTCGTAAAACTTGCTGGTAAGGCGCACGAACTTCGTAAAATTAAATGGTGAGACGCACGAACCTCGTAACTTGATGGTGAGGCGCACGAACCTCGTAAAATTAAATGGAGAGGCGCACAAACCTCGTAAAATTAAATAGAGAGGCGCACGAACCTCGTATAACTTCATGGTGAGGCGCACGAACCTCGTAAAATTAAATAGAGAGGCGCACGAACCTCGTATAACTTGATGGTGAGGCGCATGAACCTCATAAAATTAAATGGAGAGGCGCACGAACCTCGTAAAATTAAATGGAGAGGTGCACGAACCTCGTAAAATTAAATGGTGAGGCGCACGAACCTCGTAAAATTAAATGGTGAGGCGCACGAATTGGTTCGTCCTGGCATTAGCACTTTGACCAACATTCTGATCTAGACCTAAACCGGCTCTAGTGCCCCTGGCATTAGCCTGTTGTGGTTGATAATATCCTGGTTGTCGAGGTCTCATTTGGGGACTAGACACTGTATTGTTCACATAAGGAGGATAACTCGGGCTTGGTTGATAGCTATGAGTGGGCGCATGACCTCCCCACATGGGTATTGCTGATGTTGCATGCACTCCCCCTTCTTTCTCTTTCCCTGGATTAAAAATAGATTTCTTCGGAGTGGTGGCTTGAGATATAATTTTCCCACTTTTCAGTCCGATTTCGATTCTTTTGCCTATGATGATGATATCAGCAAAATTGGAAGACATGTTGCCAATCATATGCTCATAAAAAGGTGGTTGTAGTGTGCTTACAAACATTGCAACCATCTCCTTGTCATATAGAGGTGGTTCAACCTGCGCTGCCAGCTCTCTCCATCGTTGCGCGTATTCTTTAAAAGACTCATCATCTTTCTTTGCCATATGGTGCAATTGTAACCTGTTTGGCGCGACATGCATGTTGTATTTGTACTGTCTTACAAAGGCATCTGCCAAATCTGTCCAAGAACAGATATGAGAGGATTCCATATGCGTATACCAACTCAACGCTGCTTCAGCCAAACTATCTTGAAAGAAATGAATAAGTAGTTTATCGTCGTATGCGTAGGTGATAACAGTTGAAAAACTGTTATTTTCATGCTTAAATTTGATATTAAAAGCAACCTTTAACACTTAGAAACTAACTTGAAATCATGCTTTTGGTTATATTTTTAGAAATAAGAGAGCTGGACAGGTTTATGCTTGATTTCAGTGTTTTATGCAGGTTTTAAGGTGAATTTGGTGAAAGAAGTGAAGAAGGATAGGAATGGAATCAGAAAAGACATTAAAAAGTGCAAAAGGAGAAGCCGCAACCACCGCTCAGCGGCAGTTTACCGCTGAGCGACACTCAGAAACCCACGTTGGCTCCGCTGAGGGGAAGAAACGAACTCGCGCACTTACCGCTAAGCGGTAGTTTACCGCTGAGCGGTACTATTTTGGGCTTGGGCATAATTTTCTGTAATTTTACGAATAGTATATAAGCTTTAGGGTTTCCTAGGGTTTGTATCTTTGGCTGGGACGAAGCAAACACTCTCTTTTCCACCCCTTCGAAGGAAGATCTTGGATGCTCAGGCTACCTCTCTACCTTTCTAGGGTTTTATCTTTCATTCTTTCATCATTGTTCATCTAGATTCACCATGAATATGGTGAACTAAACCTTGTATTGTTGTTGGGGGATCAATGTAATCTTGTGAAACTCTCATATATGGAATCTGTGTTTAAAAATCTTATTTGAGATACATGCTTTCTTTGATTAATTGTTAGGGTTTTTCCTCTTTGCTCAAAGCATGCAGTGTTTAACTCATTCATTGTCATGATCATTGATTTTGTCGATATGGGAACGTACGGGGAAGTCTAGATCCGGGGAATTTCTCCCAATAGTATATTGGTTGCCTTTAAGCTCCTGCACTTCAGAACTAATTACTAGGAATGCTAGGAATTGTATGAACTCGTAATTAAGGATAGGCCTTCTTGACAAGGTGATTTAGAGAGTGGCATTAACATTGATGAAAAAATTGATGAATTCCTAAAGTATATGAGAGTGGATAAGATGAATTTGATAACCCCAACAACATACTCATCCATATAATTCATTCCGTGTTTATTTTACTCTTTTTGCCATTGATCACATTCATGCATACATGTTTAATTACTGTCTTTTTCATTTAAAACTACAAGCAATCGTTCACAAGTCTTAAATAATCAACGAATCAAATAACTAACTAGGCCGTGAGTCCTTTGGGAGAACGATACTTGGTCTTACCGAGTTTATTACTTGATACGATTCGGTCACACTTGCCGAGGGTTAAACAAGTTTGTGGCGCCGTTTTCGGTGTTCATAAATTTGTCATCAAGTTTTTGGCGCCGTTGCCGGGGACTCGTGGTTTAACTAGTTTATTTGTTTGATTATTGATTATCTTTGACTTGAATTTTTAAATTTGAATTTCTGTTTTTATTTTCTGTTTATATTTTTCTGTTTTATTTTATTTTATTTTATTTTCTGTTTTTATTTTTCTGTTTTCTATTTTTATTTTATCTTCTTATCTTTGATCTTATATATTCTTTTATATCTTTTTGTGCTAACCAATTCTTTTAGGGATTTGTTTTCTTGTGTATGTAGGAAGCAATCCGAACTAGGAGCAAGAAAACTACAGAACCTCTTCTTGAAGGATTAGACGAGAGTAGACGGAGGAGAAGAATCCGTACATCTAGAGAACTCTTTCCTTCTCTGGAAACTCTGTTACAACCATCACCACAAAATTCTGACCATAGCATTGAGGAGATGGAGAACAATAATAACAGACGAACTCTTGCTGACTATACTAATGTAGCTGGACCTCAGCATTTCAACAGCATAGCAAGACCAAGAGTCAATGTGTAACACCCCTTATAGGATATATTACTAATAATAATAATAATAATCTTGAAGCATGAATCTTATGAAAGTGTTTATTTTTTATTTTTAAATATACCACACATAAACAAACCATACACACATCATAAGTTCATACATTACAATAAACCAAATCTTAATTGTTTCTTAAAATAACAAAATCAAACGAACATAAATAAGAAAACATTATAAAAATCCCAACAAGTTTTATTTCCCGTTTCTCTCGAAGAGCTATTCCAATCCAGCTTTATCTGCAATACCATCTACTCCCGTACAAGTACGATCATCATAGGTGGAAACCACAACCACAACATTTCAGGGTGAGTAACCAGAAATATCACATCACAAACCCATTACATATAAACTATAATAATTTCCATGATTTAATATAATTCGACACACATGACATTGCAGACTAGTCCTTCATAAACAATGTTGTTTACTTGTAATTCGTCGTCATAACTTGTTCTCAATAACAGGCGACCCGAGTCGTCTTCCATCGCGACTTCAGACCTATCTCCCCGACTCCTCAAGGACTAACGAGTAAAAACATCGATACTACGCGTAACGATGCACTATACTCAACACGAGCCGAAGTCATTGGGCGAGACATTCACCTCCTCGCGCAGAAGAAGGTGACACTCGAATCTCAGTCTCACGCGAGACTAGCAAAAATGCTCAAAAGACAGACGAAGTTACAAATAAATAACATAGTGTATGTACCACCTCCAACAGAATAAACATGCTCAATCACGAATTCATACATATTCTCAATAACATGTATAAATAAACCGATACTAAATCAAGAAAATAACTAACAATTCTCAATAATTGTTTTAAAATACTCCCAAAGAAATTACGGATTCATATATTATCGCCGAACGTTATTTGGACGGACACTATTTACCAAACGCTATTTGGTCGAACACTATTCACCGAATGCCACTTGGACGGACGCTATAAGATCAAGCATAATCAGGACGAACGCAACAAACCGAGCACCATAATAGATATAGCATTATTTGGCCGAACGCTAAAAACGAGCACCACATACCATTCGGACGAACGCTAAGACCGAACACCTTACTAGACTCAGCACTATCAGGCCGAACGTTAAAACTGAGCACCACATACCATTCGGACGAACGCTAAGACCGAACACCTTACTAGACTCAACACTATCAGGCCGAACGTTAAAACCGAGCACCACATACCATTCGGACGGACGCTAAGACCGAACACCTTACTAGACTCAACACTATCAGGCTGAACGTTAAAACCGAGCAATATATGGACGAACGCTCGAAGATTAAACCTAGTTCGGACACTACCTGAGACGAGTACCTCCTGAGGATTAACAACATCGAGAACGGACGCTCACAATCACAATTAAACTAAGGCCGAACGTTCAAGATTCAAACCTAAGAATACCAACTTAAGGCCGAACGCTCAAGATTGCTACCCAAGAATTCCAAGTTAAGAACGAACGCTTATACTCACTAATACCGAACACTCAAAATAAACACTATTAATCCGGACACCATTAGGACGAACGTTTTGATTCTTGATAGAACTACGAACGCTTATACTTACTAACACCGAACACTCAAATTAAACACTATTAATTCGGACACCATCAATTCAGGTTTCAACCGAACGGTATTAAAATAAGCCCTGACCGAACGACATATATCAACAGCTAACCGAACGGTGCTAAAATCAAGACTTAACCGATCAACAGAAAATAACGCTCATTAATCACTAATACCCTAAAGCCGATCATTCAAGATTCAAAACTTAAAAATAAGCAACTTAAAACCGAACGTTCACTTATACCCAAAAACCGAACGTTCAGGATTCAAACCTAAAAATATCAAATGTAGATCGAACGCTTAAATCACTAAAACATCAAAACCGAACGCTCACCGAAACAAGCCCAGAACGAACACGAACGCTCGTTACTGGAGGATACAAGACTGAACGGTTATTTGGCCGACCACTATTGTCGAGCACTGTTGGGACGAACGTCTAAATGTTACTAACTTTAATCCAAGGACGAACGCTAACGTTGGTACATCAGAAACTAAAACCGAACGCTCAAGTATTTTGGCCGACCACTAATTGGTCGAGCCATTTGGACGAACGCGCGTTCTGCAGAATTCTGCAGAATCGCACCAGATTTCCAGAAACCCCAATTTCATCCCCTTCTTCCCAGATTTGCATCAAATACAGATTATTTCAACAATCAAAGAAATAAATCTAGCTTCCCTTACCTTCTACCCATCATACAATATACATGCACCATCAAACATACATATATAGTCTAGTTTTTAACTACCCCAACATGCGTACAATTATATAAATCCTAGTTTCCCCCCTTACCTCTAGTTCCAGTGAGTTTCCACAACCTTTTGAGATTCAAAGCAAAGACCAAAGATGGCTTTCTTTCCTTGCGTAGCAGTGCTTCCCACAATTCAAAACTATACTCCCAACCTATGATTTAGCATAGTATCTGTATATTCCTCCACTCTCTCACATAGATTAGAGTTTATATAAGAAAAATGGTAGGGTTCTCCTCTAAGTCACAATTCACGTTTTTAATATGCCGCTACTTAACCATAGGTTTCTTTTACTTAATAACTCTACAATTTGTCCAAAACCAAGCACAACAAAACAAAACAAATCATAGAAAATCTTGCAGCACCTTTTCTCAACTACTGTCACGTTCACAACCTCAAATCATGCAAAAAAGAGGAAACACAATGCTAAATACATCCAAAATTAAGTATTAAACTATTTGAGTGGATGCACATGAAGCCAAAATACTTGGCCGAGAGGAAAATCCTGTTTTAGCTTCCAATGCTGAAAAGTCCAATTTCTTAAATCTGACTTGTGCTATTCAATATGTCTACACAGTTTTTGTTTTGGAAAAGCAATGCCAATGATCAAATATATTTTTGAAACATTTTTTTTGAACTGGTTTTTCCAATTGAAGGTGCAAATTTCAGTCTATCCAAACTGCTCAAAACAGATTTCATTACACTTGACCAATTGGGTTTTCTGATTTTACTGGTGCTGCTATATATTTTGACCAGCTTGGTTCATTATTGGTGATTAATTAGAACAAACAATTTTCTCATTTCAAGTTGATTGACACTAATGAACTGAGTCTTTTGCTGCTTGAGTAAACTTGATTTTGGAAAGCTGTAGTATATTTGCTGGTTATGGTGTGTAACAGTGCAGGTTTCTTTGAACTGAAAGGAGAAAGCAGAACAGATTGAACCTTCAGCACCTGGAACAGTTGAACAGCGTCTGCTTAAAGTGCAGTTTCATATGACCATTGACCTAGGCAATCTACAGGTCATCAAGCCTCCCTTTGGGTGCCTTCCAGTAGCAGAATACAGTTGTCCAGAAGCCTCAATGTGATCACGTTAATAATTTTCTGCAGAAGTGGACCAAATTAACATAGTGGCAGCAACACTTTTATTTCTTTTGTAGTTACTTTGAGTCATTTGATTTGTAATGTTCCTGTTTTAGATCTCTTTCAACTTTCATTGTAAAAGGCCATTAAGACCAAGTGTTTGGAAGAGTCCTTGGTGCTCTCTCTAATCTTGGCAATTTTCTTTGCTTGCTTTGATTGTAGACGGTGAGTGTGTCTTGTTAGCCAAAGCTACAAGCCTCACCTAGGATTTCTTTTGTTTTATTTTCATGCTCTAAGATTTTGTGCCATTAGAAGTATAGGTGTTTTATCTGTCATTTAGATTGTTTGAGTCCATTTTTAAATTCAATAGTGAATCTTACTTTGAAAATGGTCAAGTAAGTAACCTTAGACATTCTGGCTAGGTAAGACTTGGTATTTAAGCGGCCTTTGGCTCACCTCTCTTACCTGGGAATTGTCTCTAGGTAAAATCTTAAACATTTTCAAACTAAGAATCCACTTTTGAAATTAAAAAGATGAATGAGGAAATCATGATCACCAAGAGAGAAATAGAAATGAGTGAGCTTAGGAATTTGTTTGCCCAATACATGAAAAATCAAAATAAAGGTGAACAAAAAGAAAGAAGGAAGGATGAAAGGTATAACCAAGCTAGGAAAGATATTCCATTCTTTGGTAGGGACATTAGTGCTTTAACATATTTAGCTTGGGAAAGAAAAATTGATAAAATACATCCTTTTCTTGCTAGAGATAGTGAATCCTTTGCTCTTAACATATATCTTTCTAGATTAGAAGAACATGCAAGTGAGTGGTGGAATCATAGGCAATATAGTGTCAAGAAAGGTAGAAAATCCTCCATTCATGATTGGTATGAACTAAGAGCTTGCATGAGAAGAAATTTTGTTCCTTCTTCAGCAAAGAGAGACCTAGAATTAATGGGACACCTCATTCAAGAGGGAAAAACATTTATGAAAGGTCTAGATGGTTTCTCTAGAAGGGAAATTGAATTTAAAGAAAAACTTGAGAAACTCTTGGATAAGAGAAGAAAGAGAGAGACTAGAAGGAGAGAAGAGGAATTGAGAGAAAAGATAGAAGAAGAAAAGAGAAAGAGAGAAGAAGAGAAGATAGCAGAAGATGAGAGAAGAGAAAAAGAAAAGAGAGAAAAGGAGCATTTGCTACTGATGGCAAATTCTACTCCTACAATTCAAAGGGAGCCAAAAAAAAGGGAAGGTTTCCAATCCTTTAATTCTTCTTCAATTATCTTTAAGTCTTTGCATGATAACTTCTCTTTTAAACCAATTGCCACACAAATTATCATTACACTACCCTCTTCAAAATATGGCAATTTAAATCTTGAGTTATTGTTACCCTTAGGGATACAAGAAACTCAAGATAAAAGAAAAGTGACTTGTGAAATAGGACTTTCAGATTTCTTTAAAACTATAAAACAAAGTCCTTATTCTAAAGTTACTTCCATAAAAAAATTCTTTCTTGGATTGATACTAATTGGAGATATATTTGATGCTTATTGTAGATATATTTTTGATCCAGGAGGAAAGTAACAAACCAAAGTTGTGCTTCTTTATATCTTCCCGATTTGAGGACAAATCGTTTTTTTAAGAGGGAGGGTATGATGGAAACCCATTTAGGGTAGTCCATTCAAAGGAGTATCAACTTAAGTTAAGGCTAAGAAAGGGAAGTGAAGAAGGACTGTTAAAGACTCTTTCTTAATTTTCTTTCTCTAAGTCTTAGTAGGATTTTCTTTAATATGTTTATATGTGTTTCGTAGGGTCTAACAAAGCTAGGAGATCATGAAACAACAAGCCAAGAAGTTGTTTAGCCAAGAGAAGCAAAGGAGTAAAAGGCATAATTTTGCACCATATGAAGCCTGACGTGCATCCAACACCAGCTGTGATCTTCCACGTGCATCCAGCACCTTTCATGTGCAACCAGCAGCTTCAGAAACGTTTCAGCAGATTCAAGAGATCTCCACGTGGCTCTTCACGTTTTCTTTCCACTTGCACAGCTGGCCCTTGCATCATAGCTAACGTTGTAGACGTGAACCAGGAGCTTGGTTTCTCCTTTAAATACATTGCTCCATTGGTTGTAACCCACCTTTGATTTGAATGAAGAATTGTTTTCTGTTGATGCTGTCCAGAAATTTCTTCTTATTGAAGGTCACCGAGAGAGAGCTTGAGAGTTTCCTCTAGCCTCTCTCCTTAGCTAGGCTCCATTACTAGCATATCTCCACCCATCCGCATCACATTTCAGCACCCAAATCTCTGCCTTCATTCCATTTTCTCCATCCCCGCTTCATCAGTTTCTCATCACCGAATCATCCTTTCTTCCTCTGGTCATCATCATCATAATTCATCTTCTTCCGCTGCAACAAAATGATGCTCATCCTCCTTTCCAGTTCAGATTCCAGAAGTTCCTAGAAGAAGTTCTGTTGATTCCATCTTCCACCAGAATCAGCTGGATTATTCTTCCATCAGGTTGTCTCACGAAAGCCCATATGAGCACCTCACTACATTTAACGAGATTTGCAACACAGTAAAGATAAATGGGGTGCCGGACGAAGCGATCAAACTTAGCTTGTTTCCATTCTCACTAGGAGGCAACGCTAAGATTTGTTTGAACTCTTTTTCAGAAGGAAGCTTTACAGAGTGGGAAGAGGTGGTAATGAAGTTCCTAAACAAATACTTTCCACAATCAAAAGTAAATAAAGGAAAGCAAGAAATTACATCTTTCAGGCAAGGTATGGAGGAATCACTAGGACATGCATGGGACAGATATAAAAGCTTATTGAGAAAAACTCCCACACATGGTTTTGACGAAGGGGAAGTAGTCTTGGCTTTCCTTACAGGTCTTGGTTCCCAAACCAAGATGATGCTTGACGCCACAGCTGGAGGAAACATCAAATGGAAAACTCTAGAGGAAGCTACAGAAATCATTGATAATATGGCGACTAGTGATAATGATCTGAATAGTGAAAGAGGAGCTCCGAGTCAACAAAAAGGAGTTCTACAGCTGCAAACCCATGACGCCTTGCTAGCACAAAATAAGATACTAACTCAACAACTTGAAGCTCTTACGAAAACACTTGCACAATTGCCGAAAGAGTTACAGAATGTTGCACAGGTTCAATCACAGTTATGTGAATTGTGTGGAGGTGACCATATAAATGGTCAGTTTGCCTTTCCAGCAGAAGCCTTGGAAGATGAAACTTCATGGCCAATCAGTTTCCGTATCGTCAAGGGAACTTCAATCAAGGGTGGAAACCACACCCAAGCGTTGGTCAAGGACAGAGTGGGCAGGCTGGACAAACTGGACAATTCAACAAGCAACAGCAACAACCATCCTTATGGCAACAGATTTCTGCACTTAATGAAAGGTCCATAAGGATGGAAGAAATCATGCTTTTGGTTATATTTTTAGAAATAAGAGAGCTGGACAGGTTTATGCTTGATTTCAGTGTTTTATGCAGATTTTAAGGTGAATTTGGTGAAAGAAGTGAAGAAGGATAGGAATGGAAACAGAAAAGACATTAAAAAGTGCAAAAGGAGAAGCCGCAACCACCGCTCAGCGGCAGTTTACCGCTGAGCGGCACTCAGAAACACTCTGTTCATGTCATTGGGTTAGCTTCGTTCTAAGCTTGACGCGTTTCATGTCTCTTGACTTGATGACCATGCACAGTCGTGAGTGCTGTTATTATCAGAAGAAGAATGAATGTGAAAGGTGGGATGAATCCAAGGGTTGAAGATTGTTCGAATTTGTGATGCGTCACTGTCATCAATACATTAAAATAAAAAGAAGATTTTGAGCCAGAGAAAATTATTATTATTCTTTATTTTCATTCCTTGTTTATTTTTAATTTAGTAACTATGAAGAATAATTTATCATAATAATTAAACTATAAGAAAATAAATATTATAAAGAGTAAATATCTTAAAGATTGCACCTATATTAAATAAAATTAAATTAAATTTGACTAACTTTTAGCAAATGTTAATTAAATTTTATAAGGATAATTATATGAAATTCATTTTCTCCATAAAACTACTAACAATACATCATTTTATAAAATGGACCTTTTTAATGTCTAATAAATACACACACTATAGAAAAACCGTTATATATAAACATAACTTAAATATTCAGCATAAATTTTTCTAATAGGCGCAGATCTATTAATAAATTATAAATATATTTAATAATTTAGGGTGTTTTTATTTAATCAAACTACTTTATTTAAAATGCTTTAAAAAATAAAAATAATATTAAAAGTTTACTTTTTAGGTTGATTTTATTATATTAAATTAAATTTAATGTTCACATAGTTGCCCTTCAAATAAAGCAACTTCCTAAAATCCTTGGAAAACAAAACCCAACAGAGAAATTGTTGAGAAGTCGAGGGCAATAGGAAGATTTTGGTTTTACAAAATGTTATGATAAGCTCAATAGTTTTACAAATTATTCAGAAGTCAAAGGTTAAAAATAATTTAATTTTTTTCTTATCTAATATGTTTTTTAAAATTTTGGAAGAGTTCTAATTTTTAAAACGAATCATATCTCAAATATAAGATTATTTATTTTAACAATAACAGAAGGAGGATGAATTCTCTTCTCCCTTATCGACTAAAAACTTATTCACGCTCATTGAAAGACCAAAATCATAATTCTTAACATAATTTAAATTATATTTAACCTCAATTCTTAAACTATATTAAACTATTAGAAATAAAACATAGACAAATCTTAGATATAATGGGAGGAGGCACAGCTTCTAAGGAAAATTTTTACTACTTTTTATAATTATAATGTATAAATATTATTATCAGGTAACTCCATTCACTAGTAAAAAATGTGGTTTTTAACTCGTTATATAGACTTTGATTATGTGAAAACTGAAGCATATGACGTTATATACTGTTATTATTTATTAATATAATATTACAAAGATATGCAAAGATATGTACCATCATTTGCGGAGGAAGTTTTGAGCTTGGACTGCAAGTCTTTGCCTTGGATATTTTTTTCCCATATGCACGTTGTCAACGTCTCGTTTTGATGTGCAACGTTCATATTTTGTTTCCAACGTTCTATTTTATTAAAAATAATTACTTTCTAAGACATATTTTAGGTCATGGGCCTGATCCATGAACTCTATAAATAGAGTACTCCCCTCACTTCAAAACACATCATCAAAATTATTCTTCTCTCATTCTCTTCTCTTAGTTTCATTATTTTTCTTTTCTTCTTCTCCTAAAATATTTTGGGTTTATTTTATTCTCTCTTTAAGAGATCCTTGCTAGTTTTGAGATCCTCAGAAATTCTGAGAAGTTCCTGTTGTATCTTGGGGGACTTGCGCAATACATCGTGGATAAGTCCTTAAGGATAGTGAATCTACACGCCTCAGGAAATATTGTTCGTGATTATGTCAGCTTTTATACAACAATCTTAAGGACTTAGGGCTGACATCAACAACTCAATCTCGGAGGATCAAAACTTTGTTTTCAGAACTCAGATGGTATTTGCGAAACCCATAACTTTTGGAGGCTGCCAAGGTGTTCATAGCAACGATGGCTTTTTTGATCGCATTTGTAAGGACCGCGGATGAGGACGAAGAAGATGAGGTACTTGAGTAAATTTTCGTATAATTTACCTACAAAGAGAAAAGCACAACCAGGTATTTTCTCGTTTACCAATCTTAAATATTTTAAAATTGTGGGGGTGTAGGTAATTTTTACTTAATTACTTGAAAAAATAAATTTTGGCTTTTAACCTAATGATATGTATTCTAAATTTGAAAATGTATGTGGATGACATGTTAAATTTTAGAACTAGGTTGTTTCTAGGATCAAACTTTGACATGAAAGACATGGGTGAAGCCAATGTGTTTTTATGTATTAGAATCATAAGGAAGGGAGATAGTATATTACTATCCCAAGAACAGTATATTGAGAAACTTCTTAAGAAGTTTAGGTTTTACGACCTCACCAGTGAGTACCCCTTGTGATGCTAATTCCAAATTAATGAAAAATATAGGAGAATCATTATCTCAGTTTCAGTATGCCCAGATAATTGGAAGCTTACTGCACTTAGTGAGCTTTTCTAGACCTGATATTACTTATGCAGTAGGTAGACTAAGTAGGTACATTCAATGTCCAAATCAAGAACATTGGGATGCACTTTCCAGGCTTATGAGATACTTAAGAGGTTCAATGGATTATGCCATTGAATATAGTGGATTTCCCGCTGTACTAGAAGTGTACAGTGATGCTAACTGGATCTCTGATTCAGATGAGACAAAATCCACTAGTGGTTATGTATTCACACTTGGGGGTGGTGCGATTACATGGAGATCAACCAGACAAACAATTATTGCAAGATCAACAATGAAATCTGATTTTGTTGCTCTTGAGATGGCTGGTAGTGAGGCTGAGTGGTTGAAAAACTTCTTAGCAAACATTCCACTATGAATGAAACCAACCCCATCGATGTCAATACACTGTGATTGCCAATCGACAATAGCTATAGCTAAAAACAAGAATTACAATGGAAAGAATAGACATATTCAATTGAGACATAATTTGGTGAAGTAGCTGCTAAATAAATATTTCCATTGACTATGTGAAGTCATAACAGAATCTAGTAGATCCTCTGACAAAACTCCTGAGAAGACAAATGATATTAGAAACATTGAGGGGAATGAGACTTAAGCCACTTGCAAACAAACAAGTGATGGTTCCCAACCTTTGTGATTGGAGATCCCATGAATAAGGTTCATATGGGTAAAAACAAGTCACTTGTTAGTTCTGATAACACTAAATTGATTTTAATCAATTATGTCCCTTCCTATGGTGTGTGTGAAAGTGCTAGAGACTGCATTATTGAGAGACTAAACTTTGTCATTAAAATTCTATATGGTGATAGAATTTTATCTTAAACAAAGTTTTTAATGATTTTCATATCCCTTATGGGTGGTGTATGATTTGCAGCATACACTTGATGAAATCACCTATATAAGTGTCGAGTGGGGCCCCTTGCATGAGATCTTGGTATGAGATCTTGGCATGATCTGAGGCCCCTTGCATGAGATATTGGCATGATCTCTAGAGCACTCATGAATATCGGGCACGCGCATGGCCTAGTGACCGCATCACAGCGACAACAACAAGGATTGTGGGGGTGTACTGTGATTGATAAACCTTTAACACACTCAAGTATCTTTGGTTCATATAGCTTACTATACTAGCTCTGATGCATTACATCTTATAAAACCCAAGATTTTTCTTCTTTTCTTTCTTTCAATCATTGTTTCTTATCTTTTTCAATATGTGGGGGATTGTTATTATTTATTAATATAATATTGCAAAGATATGTGCCATCATTTGCGGAGGAAGTTTTGAGCTTGGATCGCAAGTCTTTGCCTTGGATATTTTTTCCTATATGCACGCTGCCAACGTCTCCTTTTGATGTGCAACGTTCATATTTCGTTTCCAACGTTCTATTTTATTAAAAGTAATAATTTTCTAAGAGATATTTTAGGTCATGGGCCTGATCCATGAACTCTATAAATAGAGCACTCCCCTCACTCCAAAACACATCATCAAAATTATTCTTCTCTCATTCTCTCTTGTCTTAGTTTCATTCTTTTTCTTTTCTTCTTCTCCTAAAAATATTTTGGGTTTATTTTATTCTCTCTTTAAGAGATCCTTGCTAGTTTTGAGATCCTCAGAAATTCTGAGAAGTTCCTGTTATATCTTGGGGGACTTGCGCAATACATCGCGGATAAGTCCTTAATGACAGTGAATCTACACGCCTCAGGAAATATTGTTCGTGATTATGTGAGCTTTTATACAACATATACATCGATTAATCTAAGACCCGAGGCAGAATAGTGATATTGCACCAGTTAATCGAAGACCCAAGGCCTATACCACTACTACACCTGTTATGTGCCTACAACTTTACGTGTTGCGCCAGACTTAAGGCATCAGTTCATTAGGAACCGAAATCGTTGATGTTGTTCAGCACTTTATACCTCGGGCTGGCCTTTTAACCAGTTCCAAAGCATAAGCTTTTACTGCCACTACCACTCTGCACTTAACCTATTTGCGTCAAAAAGCTTCTCCTTCCTCTTGCTCTTCATTCTTCCTCTAGGTCGCTCTTTGTTCTGTGGGTTCCTCCACCACTGCCACGGCTCGCCGCGCCACCCTTGTGCTTCCAGTGCTCGCGCCTGCCATTGCTCGTTGTCGTTCTTGGCCGCGCCTTCTCCCTTCGTCGTCGCGCCATTGGTGCCCCGCCATTGTTGCATGTGGTACTTCCTCCCAACGACTTCACTCTTTTGCCGCCGTTGTAGCCTCCGCCGCTGCTGCCTCCACCGCTGTTGCCTTTGCTGCTGCCTCCGTCACTGCTGCCTCCGTCGGAAATAGAAAAGGGCCAAGCCCAAATGGCCAAATATGTTAGGGTTTCATCCACCGCTCCAGATCACGAAGCCCATATCGCCAAGCCGCTCCAGATCGGCGAGCCCTCCATCATCGTCGCCGCAGCGCTTGTCGTCAAAATCCTCACAGCGATTCACCGCTACCCTCTCACCCCTTAATCGAATGTCGTCGCCACCCTAGACCAGCAATCTTCCTCCAACCGTCGAAGCCCTCTATCATCATTGCTTTTGTGCATCTTCATCCTTTTCTTTTTTTTTGCTGTGTGACACGCATTTGGCTTCTCTGGTTTTGGATATGGGTGACGCAGTGTTGCTGATTGAGTATGGACTAGAGGACACTACAAATCTGCTTTATTGAGGTTAGTATAACTATCATCATTGTTTACTCTATCTAAAGATGATGCTTCTGGTTTGGATCACAATCATCACAAGGAGATGATGCTTCTGGTTTGGATCGGTGTTCTATACTCCTTCTTGGTCATTATTGGCACAATAATTTAGATGCACCATAAAGGCCTTCTTTCAATCATCACTCGTGGCGTGTTTATGGTGGGAGGTGTTGCTTCATCTCTGCTTCTGAGTTTCTTCTCATTAGTTGTTGTTATTATCACTTTGGTTTTGTGGGTTGTAATTTTAACATTGGTTGTTTATATGTATGTTGTTCTTCGAAGAAGCTCATGATGTTTGCTGCTTCTCTAGACAAAAATAGAACTTTGTCAAACTCTGTTGAAACTTGTTTATGTCAATGGTTTAACAGTTAAATAAACGTTTGTTGTTGTAATATTGTGTCTTGTTTGATTCCTGTTATGGTTTTCTTTGTTTGTTTTAGATTCTATAGCTGAAATTGGAAAATCTTGGGTCTGTCCCAAAATAAAAAAAAAAAACATGTTATTGCCTCGGTTATCTAAGAACTGAGACATATTCTTATCTCGTTTTATCTCGGTCTGTAACCGAGGCATAAAGCTTACTCTTTTTACCTCGCCCACGTATGCCTCGGTTGTAGAACCGATGCCTATAAGCAAAAATGACCAGTGTCTTTTTTCTTTATTGTACTGGTGATTATTTTTCATGAAATCATATATCGTATACACTTAATATTTTACCATTTTAGTTTCTTTGTATTAAAATGAGTTAAGTCAACTTACGCGGTTTGATAAGAAGCATCAGTTTAAATCGATTTAATATATGGTCAACCAAAATTTTCCAACCAACTCGGTATTAATTAAATGGATTAACTAATTAATAAGGATGGTTACGACGATAGAGGCCGATATTATTCTGTCATCCCATTTTCATCAATATAAAATATTTCTTCCATTCTGATCAATTTAATACCAGTTTTATTATTATTTTAATATTAATTAATTTATTTTATAAAAAGATTAAAAAAACATAATACAAATAATATTACCAAAACATTTAATATTAAAATAATGTATTATTGTTTTTTAAATGTTGAATACTTAGAAAAAAAATTACATCTGTATAAATCTTAAATTAGAAAATTAAGTCAATGGTGGCGTGGAGAGTTGTTGTGTGGAGTGTTTGTGTAAAAACTTAGTAAATGATATTTTAGAAGCGATAGTAGTTTAAAAATAGTGAGACTCGATTATTTTAACATTAAAATATTTTAATATAAATAGTTTTGTTAATAATGAGTTTGATTATTTTAAAACACATTGTTTTTCTAGAAACCACTTTTGAAGATACCTCTGACTGCTCTAGGAGTTCTCATTGTTCGTCTGATTCAAGAACTAAGACGGTAGGATTGATCATGACAACGAGCTCTTCAATTTGGACCATTTCTCATATAGAGTAAGTTGGTTTTCTATTCCTCTTTTGATATGTTTTGTCTTCCTTTGCGTGTAAGTCTTCTATAAGACTCTTTGTTTATTAGTGGTCTTAATGGTGTATATTGATTGTGCTTTTGTGGTTCGTAGGAGCAGATAGGACTTTCTTTGCTTTTGAAGTTGTTTTAGGCTTTTTATATAGTTTGGTAATTTGTCAGATAAGGTAAGCTAATTATTGTATTTTAATATCAATTAGCTAATTACAGTATTTTAATATCAATAAGCTAATTGTTGTATTTTAATATCAATTAGCTAATTATTGTATTTTAATATCAATTAGTTCATTACTATATTTTAACATCAATTAGGATAATTATTGTACTTTAATATCAATGTCACAATTCTAGTTTTTGCTGCATGTTAAACTTGAATTGAAATTTGTAGTTGGGTTGTAAATTCCGCTTTGATGAACTTATGAGTGTAATTTGGCTTTGATTCAAGGAAATTGGTTGTCTTGAATGAGTGAAATTGTATGTTGAAATCTGTTATGAAATTTGTTGTGAAGTCTTATTGTGAAATTTGATTGAGAAATCTAATGATGTGTGTTGTTTTGGATTTTGTTTGGTTTGGTTTGGTGTTAATCTGATACACTAAGTCTATAGTCATTTGGGAAAAATGGGATCCTATTTGACATTGAAATTTGTTTTTAGAGCTAACTAAGTCAAGAATACCAAATTGGTCATTTGAATAAGCCTTAAGTGCATTAAATCAAAATTGGACTATATTAGATAAAAAATTGGATTGCTATATCTTTTTAGTATGGCATTGAGCACATGTTGCACCATTGAGTGGTTAGACCAGGTGCTGAGCGATGCCTTTTATGAGAGTTTCTACATTGAGCGTTAGTTTGAGCACTAATGTGTTATTTTGTGGCTTTTTTTATTATTTGTCTGTTTGAAGTGGTTGATTTTTGGATTGTATGCATGTTTATTGTAGGTTTGAGATTGATTATGGTGCTTATGCATGCTTGATATTTGTGATGTTGTTTCTATGAATGGAGAATATGATTTGAGATGTTATTGGGAGAATTTCAAAGACAAATTCTATGATGTGGTAATGTTAGTGTATGCATTGACACGTGGAAAGGTCAACAAGGAGGTATCCTAAACTCTAATAACAATTCACACTCAAATATAGTATAATAAGTTATGTGGTGAGAGTGGCAGAAAGTCCTAGTCCATGAGCACTGGTTTGGTCCTAGAAGCAAAGGGGGCTAACCTTGAAGGTGGTAGGGTGATAACCCCTTTTGTTTATGGCTCTCTAAAGTATAAATACCACTACGAGTGCACACATATAGTGAAGGCCTATTGTTAACACATCAGCAAGTGTATCGAATCGTATCAAGTAATATAAAATGGTAAGACCAAGTATCGTATCCCAGAAGACTCACGACACTACATAGTCATGTAATACCTTAACTAATTAAGACTTAAGAACAATTTCATTAGTTTAGAATGCAACATGCAGAAAAAGTACATATGAATGCAATTTGATCAATTGGAGCAAAACACAAAAGTGAATGGATGATTTTGATAATCTGAGATGAGTATGTTGGGTTTAAATTTCACCATCCTTACTCTCATGCATATAAGAATTCATCTCCTTCATTCAATTGTTAATGTCACTATCTAAATTACTTAAAACCCGATCCCTCGGCGAATAAAGTCTATCCTTAATTATTAGACCACAATTCCTTGCATCCCTAATAATTAATTTTGCATTAGGAACAGAAGCTTAAGACAATCAAACCTCCTATCCCCATCCCTAGACAATATTGATTTTG
Organism: Vigna angularis; assembly: GCF_016808095.1. NCBI lineage: Eukaryota > Viridiplantae > Streptophyta > Magnoliopsida > Fabales > Fabaceae > Vigna > Vigna angularis. The sequence continues at coordinate 10,520,504 of NC_068975.1, read as the reverse complement.
GGAGAAATTCTCCAGATCGTGGTTTCTAGGTATTTCCCAATAACAAAGAAGACCATAAAATCATGCCATGAATGATCAAAACATAACAAGCATAGAGCAAAGGAGAAAATCCCTAACAATTAATGAAAGAAGCATATAATAACTCAGCACAAATTCAAATACATGAGAGTTTAGAGGTTACATCTTCCTCAACAAAAATTGAGTTTAGTTCTCCATAATCATGGAGAAACTAGGTGTAAAATGGAATGAAAGTGATAGAAAAACCCTAGAAACTGAAGAGGAGAGCTCCCGCATCCAATTCTGCCTCCAAAGAGTGGAAAAGTGTTTTTCTGTGTCTCTATTGCCCAAAGATACAAACCCTAGGACGAACAAATCCTTAAATAGAGCAGATCCAAGCCCAACACGTCGGCGCTTAACACCCCTACTTAGGGAAGCTAGGCGCTGGTACGAGAGGAATGGCGTTGAGGGCCTTGAAAGAGGCAACCAGGCGCTCTGCGGTGCAAGGAAGCTAGTGCTCAACGCCCCAAGAAGGGCGCCCAGGCGTTGCTACGAGACATCCTACGTTGAGGGCTCTAGAAAAAGGGTAGTCAGGCGCCCATACGAGACATCCTACGCTGAGGGCCCAAGAAAGGGGCAACCAGGCGTCCTACGACCTTCTGTAGCCTTCTTTTCTGGTGCTTTTTCTATCCTTTCTGGATTTCAACTCCTTGGTACTTTAACTCCTCTTCCAAATCATTTCTAATTTCCTACAAAATCAAAGGAATTTAGTGATAAATATCATAAGTTCTAACCTCAACTCTCTTTATTCACAACTTAACTAAAAGCAAAAGTTCAAGCAAGTTTCTAAGTAAAATATGACTCAATTAGTATCAAAATTGAATCACAAATAACAGTGAAATCAATTGTTATCACCTATGTGAAAGGCATGTATTTGGATAATTGAGATAGTATCAACTGTTGTATGGATGTATGAATCTGTGATGTGTTTGACATGTGTGATTGATAAATTGGTACATTATAAATGTTTAGATAAAACCTTCTGGTATAGTAAGCTTACCTTTTCATTTACGTTGTTGTTTGTTTCTCTTTCTTGTTTGCAATGATCACCTTAATGATGATAGTTGATGAAGATGTTCTACTTGCTCCAAAGCAAGGGAGGGAGATGCCACCTTAATAGTTAGGTTCTGTTTTATCATGCATGACCCTTCGTCCTTTAAAAATTCCAGTTCCTTATTAGTATGTATATAACTTGCTATTCTTAGTGCATGCTTTATGGATCAGTGTAATGTAGTAGTTATATTTCTATCTTATCTGCTTGTTGATTATCATTTACATAACTTTTATTTAGTAGTCTCACACTATTAAATAAGATGTTACAGTTCGTTCATGATTGCATTCGTCTATATTGTTGGAACGAGATACAAATTTGGCATTTTTGGTCTAAGTGGTTGGTTAAAGGGAGATATGTCGATTAATGAAGCATAGGTATGACTTAGGGGGTTTCTTATAGGATCAAGATCAAAGAAAATCATCTTTCTCTAAATCTTCTTCAAATGTGTGGGTACAAAAGTCTACATTTACTCATATCCTTAATTATACTTGTGATATTCTTTAGTCCCAATACCTTCTCTTTGAATTAAGGAAGATATGATCTTTGTGTACATTTTTAAAAAAAGTTTATCTTATTGGTATGAAAGAGTGTAAAAGTAATTTGGATAGGTGTATTTTATTAACAAAAGGGGATAAACCACTTACACATTTAGACCTTTGTAACGAACTTGACGTGGCTTGGAAATATTTGGGTCAGTGGAAGGCAATTCCACTTGGCAAAGGGTTTTATGAATTTGCCTATTCTTCTTTAGAAGACATGTAGAGGGTTTTTGAATGTTGAAACTTGGAATTTATATCTTGACATTTTTTGTGTACTTTTTTCTTGGACAAAATATTTTGTCTCGCCTTCCATGAAACTCATAAAAACTGAATGTTGGATTCGAATCCATGGCCTCTCTTTAGACTATTGGCAGTCGAAAACAATTTTCACAATAGCACATGGAATTGATACACATTTATGTTTAGATGATTATACCAAGAATAAGTCTTGAGGTTTTGACATGTCTTGGTTGTTGCTGATTTTTTTTTATCTAATTTTCCTAATCAAATTTTGGTAAAAGACTAGAAGTTGTGTTTATTGTTGATGTGGAATATGAAAAATTTTCTCTATTTTATTCAAATTGTAAAATGATTGGTCATGATCTATCTGATTGTAGACAATTACAACAAGATGCTAATGTTATTTTTGGTGAATAGAAAGTAATAGGCTAAAAACACAACAACCTTATTGTTTCGGTTGAATTTGTCCGAGGGTCGGTTGTCCTCCTTTGCTCTGCTCTCTTTTGAACATCCAATGCTCTCCGAAAACGTAATCCACTCCGATGGGTGGTTGACCTGCAGAAGACACTCTGACGTTCAAGTCAGATATGTTTCATGAAGAGGTCCATATTTTATTGTAATAGAAAAAGATATCTGTACCTGAATACCAATTATATATTTATAGGACTTGTGGCAGCCAAGTCCATTGATTAACCATTAGTGCAGTATATTTTTGGGCAATATAACCTGTCAATCACTCATAAATACTGTATATTCGTCCTTAATATGACCATTAAACGTATTAATTAGCCATTAATGATATTTACCTTTCCTGATTAGTTTGTCTGACAGCCGGTCGGCTATCAGGTATAGTACATTTATCATTCTAAAGTGGTTGATGCACAGGATGGGGTTATGGGTTCTTTAGCTCAAGTGTTGGAATCAGTGGTGGAGCATGTAATGGGGTTTGTCGTGGAGCCTGGTAGTGAAGTCTATGGTTCAATCTTTTATGGTATAAATTGTTGTGGTTAATATACTTATAATCACATCCTAAGTCAGTGGTGGATAATCGTGATAACATTTGTGTTGGGAATGAATCTTCTCTTGTTAAGAATTGATGGTAGTGTGCTAGTAAAATTTGATTTCTTGGCCTATATGCCTTCTTTGGAGATGTCTCTCTCATTGTCAATACTTTAGAGGGTTTGCAATAATTAAATTCAACTCATAGTACTTTAGTTGCACTTCCAGATCCTTTGATATCTAAGGAGGCTCATATTGTGGAGGAATTGAAAATAACTTCTAAATGAGCTAATATACTTAATAAAAGAGTAGACCATTGAAAGTAAAAACCTTTAAAAATTAAAAGTCTTTAGAAGGTAAGATGATTAACTAATAATATTTTTTTTATTTGGCTAAAGAATTTGTCTTTTCTTGTTGTATGAATTATTATATGAAGTTCAAAGTATAGAATAAAATCATGAGTTAATAATATATTTCTTTTCTGTAAATAAGATGTAATTTTATTATAGATCTGGTGTGCTTCTTCATTTTCTCTTTTCTTTTTCTTTTAGTTTTTTATATTTTTTAATAAAATATTTATGTAATGGTAACGATGTCTAACATAAACTTATTGCAAACATTAAATTGATAAAGTTAAAAAATATTTTTTAAATTATAAAAGAAACTAATATTTAATTTTAAAAAGATTTAAAATGTCTTCTTAAATTATAAAAGAAACTAATAATGATTTAAATTTAAATTTAAGTTTGCTTTCTGTGGTAATAAATAAAAGTCATGACAATAATCATTAAATTATTATATATTTAATTTAAGTTTTAAGTCTCTAATAAATTTAAAATAAATCTTTGTTAAATTTTTAAAGTTCTCAAAATAATTATATTTTTCAATTAAGTAACTGTCCTTTATTTTCTTCATTAACTATGTTTATCTTATCCATCACCTAACTAATTATTACTAACTAATTATGTGGTCATGTTATTTTATAATTTTATAATTTATAACTTTATAATTTTAATATTTTATAATTTAATTCTCTTCAATAATTTTATAATTCAAACTCTATAATTTTATAATTATATAATTATGTAATCTTATAAGTTTTAAAAAATAAAGACTATTAAAACTCAACTCTTCTGTATACTTTTTATAATTGTTAAACAATTAATTCAAAAGCCAAAGTAAGTAGACAACCTATGAAGATACCTACGTGAACATATCCATTAACTTTTCATTTTCCCAATTTTGTACATGAACAATACCCATCCTAAAAGCTCAAAAACTTCATACAATGTATTAAGAAGCTAGCTGCTACACAATTTAATACTCTACACTCTGAACAACCAGCAAAGGTGACAATTCTTGGCAGTGGCAAAGAAATGAAAGAACAACAAGCTAATTTAATGGAATGGCCATCAGAATTTTTAGGTGCATTTATATATACTTTGCATTTACTTTTGAGAATGACCAGCAGAATTTTTGGTTGCATGGCTCTCAGGTCTTGGTGGTGTTCTTGAGAATGAGTTTGAGCAATTAAGCACTTCCAATGCTGCTAGAACTTCCACCATAGGGGGTCTAAATTTGGGGTCAGTGTTGAGGCATTGCAGTGCAAGTGCAGCTGCAGCCATTGCCCCTTTCTTAGAGTATTGACCCCCCAACCTTGTGTCCATTATTCTCAAAACTCTTCTGTTGTCACTCAAAAATGGCTTTGCCCAATCCACCAAGGTTTCATCTGAAAATCCAGGTCTGTCATCTTCCACAGCACGCCTACCAGTAAGCAACTCTAACAACACTACACCAAAGCTGTATACATCACTTCTTGGTGCCAGGTGACCTGTTCAGTTGATGACCAACTTAGAAATCAGCTAAGGATGACTATTGAAATGACCTTTAATAAGTATTTAGAATAAAAAGGAACTAGTTTGAGCTAAATTTAGATTTCAAACTTTAATACCTGTAGCAACATACTCTGGTGCAGCATAGCCTTGAGTTCCTATTACTCGAGTTGAAACATGAGTATTATCTCCAGTTGGACCATCCCTTGCCAAGCCAAAATCTGAAAGCTTTGCATTGAAGTCCTACATATGCATTAGGCTACTCTTTAAGAATGGAAACTTATGTGTAAACCAGAATATGTAGTCAGTACAGATCCACAAATCAAACTTTTAATGTCACATACTGAATCAAGTAGGATATTGGAAGCCTTTAAATCACGAAAGATGACATTTTGATCCAGGGAATGTAAGAATGCTAGTCCTCTTGCTACACCAATTGCAATGTTGACCCTTGTAACCCAAGCCATAGGTTGAACACCTTCTGCAGAAACAGAAAACAAAATTTTAGGGTAGGATGAGTTGATATAGCAATCTTGGTTCACCTCAAATTGGTATTGTAAAAGCTTACAAAAATATGCTTATGCTTAGAGTGAAATGAACTTACTTCGGAATAAATGATTCTCCAAACTTCCTTTCTGCATGAACTCATAAACCAGAAGCCTGTTTTTACCCTCCAAACAATAACCAATAAGTTTCACCAAATTGTCATGCTGATGCTGCCCAAGATAACTGACTTCTGCCTGCCAGAACAAAGGAAGTAAAACTAGTCATCAGCACAGCAAGACCATTGATTAGTCAGGCTAAAAAGAAAACTTTGGTTTATGGTTCTTGTTACACATACAAGCCATTCGCTGTGGCCTTGAAAACTTTCTGGTTTAAGATTTTTAATGGCCACCACAATTCCAGTGCCTGGTCTTGTGGGACCATATGAATTCTCATCAATCCATCCTTTGAAGACACGCCCAAATCCTCCCTCTCCGATCAAATTTTCTTTCCTGAAATTTTTAGTGGCCTCCTTTAGATCATTCAAGCTGAAGGACTTTAAGCTACTAGAGATGGATACGGGAACATTTGATTCTGAAGTTTTTGGAGCATGATTTTGTGCAGAAGAATTTGAATCCTGCCTTGGCTTACTTGCAGGCCTCTTGTTTCCTACAAACAGATAAGAAGCAAGTTAAGAGCAGCAATGATATTAACTTTCCAACATAATTGTGCAAGGAAATTTCTAACTGTAAAATCAGCAAACAAGTTATGGGCAGGCATCTTGGATTAGAAGTTCTGGGGCAAACGTCAGTGCTTACAATTTGCAGTGAACATAAAGTTTTAAGCATCAGAAACTAAATAGGAAAAGTCCAAACATTGAGCATGACAAAACAAAAAGTCAAACTTGAAACTCTTTCTGTCATTAGTGCACAAACAAAGGGGAAAAAGACACAGAGTGGCTTCAAAGCACCAAAGAAGAAAGTAAAGCCATCAGCCCATGAAGATGATCACAATGAAGAGAAACCAACCAGAAAAATTGGAGGAAGATACATGAGCAATCGGTTTTCCTTTCGCACAAGTGTTTCCCATGATGAAACGCGTTGCTGTTAGACCAAAGCAGCAAAACTCATGAAGGAAAAGCAGAAGAAGAAGATGAAGAAAAAGAGTATGAGGAAAAGTCTCAGAAACTGAAAGTGATTATCTAGTCTAACCAAGAAGAAAATGTCCACAGCAATGCCATGGTTAATTAGCTCAAGGGGCGAGTCGTCAACTTTTGGTTCAACCAGAAAATAATTAAAAATGCAATAATTTGCTTTCATGAACCTTCATAGCACAATTGCCAGCGAGCACTTATTGAACATTCCGGGTCAGATTTTGACCACATTATATGACATGGTACTTTGTCTCAAAAGTTGTGACGTCAAAATTTGAAACTAGATTAAAGTTGCCTTTTAACTCGGACAAGGATTAACTATGGTTTACAAATAACATAAATTTCATTTTCATATATGATTTGAAATATTTTAATGCAAGAATTGTAGTTGAAATTGATATAACTAAGAGATATAATATTTTATTCAAAAATTCAATCAGAGATGCGAAAGCTGAAAATTAATTATATTTTAATTAAAATTTAATTACATTATTAGTTCTTCAAATTTAAAATGAACTTGAATTCTATTTTAAAATTTTAAAATTAATATTTTTCATGTTCCTAAAATAATCTTCATTAAATATCGTTAAACATTTGGATAAATAATAATTTTATTTTCTAAATGTGTAAATTAATAATAATTTAGTTTTTGACTGAACAAAAATTTTGTTTAATATAAAAAGTATGATATTTATATTGTTATATAATTTAATAATAAATTAGTTCCTAGACATTTTTATGTGGTTAGTTTAAAACTGATTCTTTAAAATAAAAGTTAGTGTTAAACTTACTTTTTTTTATATATAGAAAAAGTTTATTTTTAGGTACCATGAAAGTTTCACATTTTAACTAGTTGTCCTCTAAAGTTCACTTATAATCTATTCTTACAGAAAATAATAAGACTAAACGAAGACATTAAAAACAGAAATAGGTGTAAACGAAATTATCAAACTAATGATATAATTTTGAAAATCTTATACTCTATAAATCTTAATCAATTTTGAAAAAAAAATCCTATCTAACGCAAGTAGATAAATCTTAAAATAATTATCTTACTTACATAAAATAATTACATTATGTATCCTAAAGACTTGAATTGTATCGATATAAATTATAAGTCATTAAACACTAACTACTTGATTTTGTTATTGTTATCACACAAAACTTTTAAAATATTTATTTAAGTCTATTTACGTAAAACAAAATTACAGATTAGAATAAAACACTTTTTTCAAACTACAAATTTAGAAATAAATAACTATAATCATATTTAAATGTAATTAATCAAATATGATTTTAAACGTAAATCAACACTAAATCTGGCCGCCATACATGTAAAAAGTGTAAAGGAACAAATCAACAACCATTAATAATACTATGGCGGCTAGTAAGAAGAGGCGGCGGCATATAGAAAATATAATAATCTCGTATTTCATTTAGAAAGAACTCTTATTTTTAAAGAAATCCGATATAGTAAGATTGATTTAAATTATTCAACTTTTATTATAATACCAATAACCTTTTTATAAGAAATAAATTATAATATAAATATATTATCTATTATTTCTTATAAGAAAAGCAAAAAGAGCAGTCATTTCGTTACGAAAAGATGAGTACTAATAAATTGATGATTAGAAAGATACTATATTTGAACGAAATATTACATAAATCATAATAGATACAAATTTATATTAAATTTTTCAACAAAATCAATAATATTAAACAATATATATTTAATTTTTGGACTTGTACGTAAAACACCAATAAATATTTCTCATTAACATGATTATAAAAAAAATGGGTTAAAATCCCTTTGTAAAATATAATCTTCAACCATTAATTTTATTGAATTGGAATATTTAAACCAATTTATAAATATAATTGTGAGCTTGAAAATTTTCAATTATCATATCTTAGAATAATTGAAGTTATCATATTTCATAAAATTAATAACTATAATTTTATATTAATGCCTAAACTCACCTTTTATCCATGTTGCAAACATATTAAAGCAACGGATAAATGAGAGGAGTTGAAGGAATCAAATTATAATAATATAATATTTATTAAACATTGTACTGTTTTATACTTTTGTAAACCTGATTGCTAAATTTTAAATTTTATTCACTTATATTATTATTATTATTACTTTATTATTATTATTATTACTTTATTATTATTATTATTATTATTATTATTATTATTATTATTATTATTATTATTATTATTATTATTATTATTATTATTATATATGTTAACCTAACGTTTTTCTTTGATGAAGCCGTGATGGATGTCTTGCATTGACCGGAAGCTTGGTTACCAGTATTCACCGCAATCCTATGTTTACGGTGACATCATTCTATCCTTTCATATATACCCCACATTTTCTTCATTAGGACCATGGCACAAATATTTTTTCTCAATCATATAAAAAAAATTAATATTTTTATATCACACCACATTTCAAATTACAAACGAGAGTATTTTTATCAAAATTAAAATTTCATTTTTAATAATTTTTTTTGTAAATTTTCAACTAAAACTATCATAAAATATGTAATTTAAATTTTCAATATAAATATATATATAAAATAAATAATTACTTATTTACTTATTACCTCCATTCTAAAATAATTGTAGTTTTTAGTCATATAAAAAATTTCAAAACGATACATCTTTGGACGAAGTATAAATTTTTATACTTTTTAGTATATTCTTATATCAATTTTATATTTTTTTAATTTCAAGTAATCCATTTAGAGAAAGAATAAGATTATAACAGCACAATTGTTTTTTTATTGCTGTTTTTAGTAGTATACACACAGTGGAATAAAGATAATATTTTAATTGTTTTTGGTACTTTTTAATGGGGTCGCGTGTATACGAATTTTATAACTTTAAACAATTCAACTTCTAATTAAATCTAACTCATAAATATTTTTAAAAAGTAATGATATCTCTCTCTCTCTCTCTGACTATTTACTCTCTAACTACAATGAATGCTAAGTGTTTCAGTTCACGAATTGTACGAGCGTTGAAAATGCTTCAAGAGATAATTACAATCATGTTGCCCACTTAGAATTAGAAGAAAATATTTTAATTATTTTTGCTAAAATAAAAGTGTATGATATGACTCACTATGGGATAGGATCAGTTATTGTGGTTTAAATAATTTATACCAAATTCAAAGATAATGATCGAAATATAATATTACAATCAAATTATTATTATTATTATAATTATTACTATAATAATTATTATTATTACTATTATTATTATTATTATTATTATTATTATTACAATTGTAATAATAATTACAATTGTTATTATTATTACTATTTATTTATTTATTATTATTATTATTATTATTATTATTATTATTATTAAACTCTAAAATCAGAAATACTCTATAACCATTACTCTCATTTTGAAGAAGTCTTATTATTGATGAAGTGTTAGTTCCTCCTCCTCTTCTTTTTTCACTAGTGCAAAAACAGCGTATTATGTCGTTTATTTTGGCTTTTAACGACGAATTAGAGACCGACGTTATAACGGGTGACATAACTTTTACGTCGAAGATAACAAGGTGATGTTAATAGGACAATTTGACGTCGATTATATCTAGATCTGACGTAAACATAACGTTGACATTGTGCGTCGACATTAGGTTACGTCAGTTAGTAAAGAGATTGACGTTCAATATTTGAATAAATATTTATATTTATAGTAAGATTTGTCGTCTTATGTACTAGGGAAGTGACGTAAACTTAACGTCGATGCGGAGGATAATGGATGTAATGGTCACGTCGAAGTTCAAAGAAGATGCCAATGTTTGAGTAATATTTGAATAAATATTTATATTTAAAGGAATATTTGACGTCATGTATAAGGGGATGGACGTAAAGTTAACGTCGAAATTATCTATATGGGACGTTACTGTCGATGTTTGAACGTCAAATGGTGTATACTTCGACGTTACCTTTAGTGTTTTTTTTTTTGGATTTGATTTTGTTTGGCTCATTCAACCAAACCTGAAATACAGAAACCAGTTTTCCAATTCATATATATTCACAGAATTAATTAATTTAAACCATGCTATCATCAATTCATCAATTCCAATTAAATAGTAAAACTAAAAGATGCTAATGCTATCATCAAAACTTTAAAGAACCCAGTTTTCCATTCATCTATTCACAGTATTCATCTATTCACAATAATCTATTAACAATTTAAAAGCTGCACAAGTAAGCAAATGCTACTATCATGAAAGGAAAAACCTAAAGCTATAGCTATTTAAAATGTTTATTCAAATATCGTGTCCAATCCTTTCTTATCGTCGTTATTACTGAAGTGGACAATGAAGAGGTAGTGTTGAACCGCTGCATAATCAAGGAAACTTTACTATTATATTCATTTTAATGTCAAAAGTTTATTGATATTTGTAAGATTTTCAAATGTAAATTCCCCTCTGATTTCTGCTCGGATGATTGCCTTCATCCATGACATGATGTAGTAGCCACATGCACAGGAATTATTCTGCTTATTACACTAAACATGTGAAAGAACTTAGTCAAATGTAATGGTTTAAATTTGACTATGAAAATTAAAGGTTAAAGATCAACAAATTCCAACCTTAGGATATATAATTTCAAGTTGTTGTCCTCTGGTCCTAGTCACAACTCTAAATATTTTTGAAAGATTAGAAACATAAGTTAATATGTTAATATCATAATGAATTGATAAGAATGAATGTAATACTTACGTTTGTATCAAGGACTTCAACTCCGCTTTAATCTTCCTATGAAGAGAACAAAACCATACAACTTGTGTTTTTTTTGGAATGATCACCATGAGTTCCCAATGGCCCCTGTCATGTACCAACAACTAGTGAGTTAGTTTATTGATTAAAATTTGATAAAAGTCGACAATATTGGGAAACACATACGCATCAATGTATGGCGCGATATATATCTCTCTGTTAGACTTAGTCATCCATGTTTGAATATATGATTTTCTGAAATCTAATGTGTTTCGAGATGGTTGAATGGTCTGAGGTTCAAGAAAGCCATAAATTGACGCCCAACCTGATTCAACTACGATGGTGTCCATGTACCTGTAAGAATAAAGTTAAGTATATTTATTAAAAAGTAATAATACTAATATACAAATTGGAAAATAACAAATAAAAAACTTACATGTACCATAGTTGTATGCATGAAATGTTGAGCATTTTTTCTCCACCAATGTTCTCATAAGCATCATCAAAATTAATATACAATGGAACATGGCACTCGATGCCAAATGTTCTTAACTCTCACAGCATCTCTACCGGTCCTTTTCTCAACTTATTTAATCTGGATGTCAATATGGATATAGCATCATGGTCTTCTGCTTTCTCACGAGCCTCGTTCACAGGTTGAGCAATTGGTTGTTTCTCAGGACGGTAAACCTACAACTCACATTTACAAAAGTTAGGAATCGTTTAATTATAACTTGAAGATTTAAGATAATAAAAAGAAGAATATAATACCGCTGGTGGGCCAAAATATGGCATGATCATAGCCTTAGGCCAAGCTATAAATGTGCCTAAGGCCTCCCCCACGAATTGGATTTCAGATTTAGGCAATGGCACTCGAGCCTGGGGGTCTCTTGGATCATCAATCATTACCCGCGCGTGAGTGGGCAATAAAGGAGCACCATGAATGGTCTGGCCTCCTGCAATTTGTCGTCCCACGACGTGCGGAGGATCCTCATCAACCAAAAACTCATACTGAATATTGTAATCAGTACGATCTGCAGTAGAGCATGAGCCTTTGGTGCTCACACGAGGTGCAGTAGGATCATTTGTAAGGGCGTCCTCCTGTTGTGACTATTGTTGTTGCTCTTGTTGTTGTTGTTGTTAGGTGATCACCGCAAGTTTTTCTTCGAGCATTCTAAAGCGTTCACCCATGCTTTCCTCTAATTCGACTTGCACCTGTTGCCTGATGCTACTAACCATTTCCTGAGTCACGGCTTCTGTGCTTCTTGGTTTAGGGCCAAAGTAGTCCCTCAATCCAACAGCTCCTCCAACACCACGCACACAACCTGAACGGTATATCCGACCTATGGCTACTACTAGGAGGTCTTCCCTACCTTGTGCCACAAATGTGCCTTGACTTTGTTGGTCAACCAAGTCATCCTGCATATCATAATGAAGCTAGACACATTCAAAAGTTTGTTACATAATTTTTTATGAACTATGGTAATCAGTTAAAAGTTTCCACTTACAATTCTCTAGGATATCTCCTGAGCAGACTGGGATGTAAACTGGCCATTGGACTTTGTCCGTGCAGCCTTCCACAATTCATGTCTGGCTGGTGGAGGTGCTAGATCAGGTGACTCAAGACCTAACTCCTCAGCGCGACGTTTTCTCATCTTTTTCTCTAATAACGCATAACCACCACGTGACAGTATGTGTGGTGTATCATTAAGCTTCTGCCTCTGCTGGGCGGCTATCCTTTTCACCTATGAAAAAATGAAAATAATTAAGCATAAATCACAAATTAACATCTTGTGTGCCTAGAGCAAAATATTAAAAAACATACCTTCCATTAAGGAGTAAGTCTAGATTCTTTAAACTGCACCCACTCCTCCTCAGTTATTTTATATTTTGTACAAGGAGTGTCATTCTGTTTAGAGCCAAAGATGTATTCACGTGTCCTTCTCGTCTTGAAGTCCCTTCACCGGACTGTAATGGGGGATACAATCTTCTTCCTTATCCTCTCATCATTAGGGATATTCCAATTTTCCTGTTAAAACAAAATTAATGTTAAAGCATGATCAACAAAAATAAGTCAATGATGGAAGTAAAACATCTTAAACATACCAAAATATCGTGCGATAGTAGATTTTTGTCAACCTGTGGGACATCATCCCAATAGGTAGTGACAATAGGGACATGTGCTTTTGCCATCACGCCCAAGTAGCTTTTGAACGATGCTGCATGTGCCCCAATAGGCACAAATGTTCGGGGATCAAACTCCACCGTCACTGGTTTCTCATTAACCCGATGGGATGTGACATCAAGCATCCGAGTCACAGATCTACCCCCTCCTCCCGTCAGACCTGATCTAGAGCTCGTCATACCTGTTTACAAAGTGTTAGTAGATTATATTTAGAACAGACAAAATAAATAAATTGTACAAGTAATTAAAACAATGCTAAGACACCTATTTATCCCATATGCCTTCGTTGTGATCACATCAAGTTGCATGTATTTCATCGGGTACATCATCGACCTTATTTTCAATGGTTCTTGATGAGAAGGAGCTTGTCTCAAGTATATCTAGAGAGTCTTCATCATCAGTTGTGTGCATGGCTCTGCCTTCCAATACCACTGACCATTTATGATTCATTGGGTCAGTGACATAGAATATTTGTCTTGCTTGAGTAGCCATAATAAATGGTTCATCCGTGTAACTCATTTTGTTAAGATCCTCCAAAGTGAATCCGAGGTCTTCTGTCACCACACCAGAATTAATGTCAACCCATTTACACTTGAAAACTGGAACTCTAAAAGTGACATAATCAATTTCTCAAATTTCTTGTATTATTCCAAAATAATTGATTGATGCTGTAATTGGATTCTTATCCTTGAACTGGAAAAGTGTACAGCCTCAGCTTGTAAGGTAACTCCACTATTTTGAACTCTACTTTTATCGTCTTCCTCCTTTGAATAGAACAAGTAATTGTTTATGTAATAGCCGCCGAAAGTGATCATATCAATGTTAGCTCCACGAGCTAGTCTCAATAGATTTTCAGAAAAATTCGGAGTCGCATAAATCTTTTTCTTAAACCAAGCTAAAAGGGATTTGTTATGTTCATTAAGTGTCCACTTTTAACTCATACGTGGATGTGTTGACTTAATTTCATCAATGTGTTGTGAAATGTAAAGAATAACATCCTCTGTGTTGTTTAAAATGTACAAATGTGCTTGATTATCATTTTTTCCACTAACACTTTCAATCCTTACTCCTCAAACTCCCTTTCCTTCACGTCTGTTCTCATGTATTTTCTTTAGAAGTCCTATTGGGTCACAACTTGGCATATAACTTGAGCAAAATTCAATGACTTCCTCTGCAATGTAGCGCTCTATAATCGAAGCTTCCGGTCTCAATTGATTCTTAACATATCCCTTTAAGATCTTCATGTATCTTTCAACCGGGTACATCGACCTCAAGAAAACAGGCCCACATATTCGAATCTCTCTCACTAGATGGACAATCAAATGAACCATGATATCAAAAAATGAGGGTGGGAAATACATTTCCAATTGGCACATATATTTTTTTCAACACGCATCATGTCTATGCAATGTCGCACATCAAGTTTACACCAATATGGAAGATTGAAGAATATTGATCGCTTTTTCCAAATGTTTTTCTCAACGATCTTCTTTTTATGTTTTCCGAAGACAACATCAATGATCCTCACCTAGTCGTATACTTCTTTCCCATTACGTGGTCTGCACACTACATCATCCTCAGGACTTCCATTAAAAGATTTTTTCAATCTACGGTAAGGATGATTTCAAGGAAGGAATCTTCGGTGTCTTGTGTACACAGTTTTCTGCCCATGCTTCAGTTGAAGATAACTAGTATTTTCTTCACAAATCGGACATGCAAAATGACCTTTAACACTGTAACCACTCAAGTTCCCATATGCTGGGAAATCATTTATGGTGCAAAACAACATCGCACACAAACAGAAGTTTTCTTCTAAATATGAATCGAAGACCTCGACGCCCTCGACGCCGTCTTCTCACAACATTTTTAAATCGTCAATTAACGGTTTTAGGTAAACAGCAATGTCATTTCTAGATTGTCTAGGACCCGATATCATCATAGACAACATCATGTATTTTCTCTTCATGCACAACATAGGAGATAGATTGTAAATCATCAAAATAACTGGCCATGAACTATGTTTGCTACTTAAGTTTCCATAAGGATTCATACCATCGGTAGCAAGTGCAAGTCTTAAGTTTCTCGGCTCTGTACTAAATTCGAGAAATGTGCCATCAATGTTCTTCCATTGTGGGGAATCAGCTGGGTGTCGAAGAAGATTATCAAATTTTCTTCCATCAACGTGCCACATAAGATTCTTCGCATCTTCTTTAATAGAAAACAATCGTTTCAACCTAGGTACTATAGGTAAATACCACATGACCTTAGCTGGTGGACCTTCATTGTGTTCATCGTTATTTCCATCAAGTTTCTTCTTAAATTGTGACGAACCATACGTCGGACACACATTCATTCAAGCATACTGATCTTTATATAATACACAGTCATTGGGACATGCATGTATCTTTTGGTATTCCAAACCCATTGGACATAGAATTTTCTTCGCGTCGTAATTACGGATAGGTAACGTGTTATTTTCTGGTAGCATCTCCTTCAGCAACTCCAACAATTCCGTGAAACTTTTATCAGTCCATCTGTTTCTTTCTTTCAAACAAAACAATTTCAAAGTAGCCGATAACCTTATAAAATTGATGCATGCTGGATACAACTCTTGCTCCGAATTCTTCTTAAGACTATCGTATAAATGAGCTCTTCCAAAATTTTCTTCGCCAACGTCACGTACCATTTCGTCTAAATGATCACTCATCCATTCGTCGACGTAATCCAAACCTCTTAAAGTTGTTAGCTTACATAATACTTCCCCATGCCAAGTCCAAACTGTATAACTTCTCATTATTCCATAGATGAACAGATGATCATGGATGTTGTCCAACTCTTCATATACTTGATTGAGACAACGAACACAAGGGCAAAAATATGCCCCGTTCACTGGTTTTGCGTGTTCTTTAACATATTGTATGAACTCAGAAACCCCTCGCTCATACTCTTCACTAATACGATGCTGATGAATCCAGCTTCGATCCATACTACTACACATAACAAAAAGAATCCACGAAAAAAAACTAACTTACGTAGAGAAACAAAAATAAATACCTATCATACGTTGAAGGAAAAAAACTAAAGTATCATAGTATACGTACACGAACACAACTATCTATCGTTATACATATATCATACGTCCAGAATCGACAAACACGAACACATATATCATACGAAAGAGATATTGAAGGAAAAAAAAACAAACTTGAAATGGTGTCACTAGAGAAGATGACGAAGTTTGCTGCCAACGAACCAACACAAATATCATACGTTAAAGGAACAAAAAAAACTATCATAGTATCGTTATACATATAGATATCATACGTCCGAAATCAACAAACACAACACAAACACGAGCACATACATCATACGTAAGAGTATTTTAAGAAAAAAAAAACATACTTCAAATGATGTCACTGGAGAAGATGACGAAGTTCGCTGACCCCGTACGAAAAATAGCCTAAAGATAAACGAAAAACAATCGGTCAACCTTAGGAATGAGAATGAAATGACATTACAAAGACAGAAACGACTTAAAAATAACCTTCTTTCTTTATCGCAGTCGTCCACCAAGAAGAAAATTCAAGCAGAAATGGAACCGCGAACAAATAGTGAGACTATGTTTTGTTTTTACATTCAATAAAAACCTTTCACGTCGTATACAATAAAACTTTGACATTACGTTTAAAAAAAACGTCGAAGTCCCAAACCATTCGACGTTTTCTCTTAAAACAGCGTGCCATTTTTATTAATTTTTTCTTAAGTATTGCAAAGGTTACGTCAAATTTGAAGGAGCTTGGACGTAGTATTGGAAGCCACAAGTTTGTTCTTCCACCTAAAAGTACCATACTTTCAGATCTTTTTTCTTTTCTGCCCTCCCATAGAATGTCGTAGGCTTCTGGGACGGGACTTGAAGGAAATTGAAGTACTTGGGAGCATTAATTTTGTGCTTAATAGAGCGTCGTATTCGGTGGGGCTTCGACGATTTATTCTTTTTTCTTTAAAATCAGACATGAAATTTTTTTCCTTTTACTTCTTCCTTAATTGATTCAAGTTAGCAGTGTACTGAAATTTGCACTTTTAAACCAGTGATCAGTTTTTGATATATATCAGAGCAGCATAATATTCTCTTTGCAACTAGATTGAGGGTTAGTCCACATAACAATGCAATTAACATTCACAATTCACATATCGTTTACTAAAATAAATCTTCATTTCATTTCAAAATAAAACCGAAGGAGTACATAAAACTAGAGGTGACTTAATCCATGATTACAAAATATAAAAAATAAATCCACATAGAAAAGTAGTCCCTATTCTTACGAAGAAGATTCCATTCAATCTTCATCAGTTGACTCATCATCAGAATCTTCAGTTTCAAACCCAATGCCATTCTTGTTTCCCTTCTTCTCCCATTTGAAAAGAGTATCTTCAACTCTCTCATCCCTTTCAGACTTCTTCCTAAATTGATCAAGAACATATTTCTCAAAATCAGTTTGTGGAATAAAGGCAATATGATCTGCAGCAGGAGTAGGTGTACTTCCAATAGTTAGCTCATCTCTGAAGAACCATCCATTCACAGTCCTTTTTAGCCCAATAGAAAACAGACTTAGTATACCAATTTTGTGTGACTTGTTGCACACAAGTCTGACTTCTTGAGATACATCTACTCCTTGGAGTATCAACACCTGGATGATAAAGGCAATTTGTGTGCATATTTATGACCTGCAGCGATCATACGGTCTTTTAGTACCGCAACCCAGTTGGTTGGGATTCTAGTCTTGATAGCATTCAACAGAAATACATCTTCTGTTGACATTTTGTCCTCGACAAATCTTCCAGGCAGCAGTAGCCAAGTCAGGACATAAGCAATCACTTTCTCCTCCTTGTTTAAGCCATCATGTAGGTATTGCTTATCCACCGTGTACCTTCGTGGATATCTTAAGCAGTTTACATATATAGCTCTCTTTGTTAGCCATCTGTTTGACTCAGAATCACGGATATTAGAATCCAAACCTTCACCTTTCAGTCAAGCAATATGTGACCAAACATTATCGTCAATAGTAATGTTAAGACCTTTGACCCTTGAGTGAATGACCCCATTTACAACCCTCAGGTTTGTGTAGAAAACCTCTACCAAATCTAGATAGCAATCTCTTTTCATCTGGACAAAATTAGTAAGCCCTTGATATGCAATCCATTCTTGAAAAAGGAACCCTTCTTTATTGAACAATTGTAGGTCCAGATACTTGTGAGGAACTACATATTTTATAACTTTCCAGAATAAAAACTTTCCTTGGATCTCGTCATCACTTATCCATCCAGATGGGTTTGCGGTTTCTTGTAACCCAGGAAACCTTCTCTTTTCTTCTAGATGATGATGATGAAGAAGCCATGTATGGATAGAATTCTTGGAACGTCTTTCACAATCTAGTAGTTTTTAACTTCTCAACATCGAAGCTTAAAATATACAATGGTTATGTCGAATTTTACTAGGCTTTGACATACTAATTGTCAGTCAGAAGACAAAGAGTTTGACAAAAGACAAAGGTTACGTCGTATTCTACGGATAGACGACGTTTTCTTCTTCATCCACGCGCCTCTTTTTCCTTTTTAAAACCTCTCATAACCTCTCAGTACCATTATATTTTAATATAATATTTACATTTTAAGATAACCTCCTATTAGAAATGTAACGTTACGGATATTCGAGGTTTTCTTCTTCAGCCTCTCTCCCTTTTCTATGCTTTTTTCATTTATAAACCTTCCATAACCCACCATTACCTTTATATTTTAAGATAAGATTTACAATTTTTTATTATTTTTATATTATATAAATTTGTTTAAATTTATCTTGTAATATTTACATATTATAAAATATAAGAACGATTTTTCGGTGAAATTTAAAGAGAATAAAATTTTGTTTCTTTAAAATATTAATTTTATTTCATATAGAAAATAATAATAATAATATTTTATGAGAATTGTGTTTTAGTTATAGATCACAATAATTAAAATCATAATAAATATTTTTATATTATTAAAAGTAATTTGAAATGAATGTTTTAGGCTAAAGAAAGATATGATTATACTAAAAGACTTTGATTGATTTTTAAATTATAATACTTTAAGTTTGAAAACAAATTAAGTTGACTGATAAACTAAAGGTTAAGATAGAATATCGTGGACAAAAATTGAGATAACTCACTTAGAAAAAAAATATTTAGACAAGTTAACAACGGAGATGCATCACACCAAGTCAAAGATCGAGAAGAGACAACATGTATGGAGAATAGTCAGACAAATCTAGACAAAAAATTAAGACAGAATGGGTTGGGTCGAAGATTAAGGCAGGTTAAGTTTGACGGTTGAGACTTTGACCCAAAAATGAATGTTAGGAGATTAAGACTTAAGGTCCAAACAAACTAACATAAGTTGATGGTCGAAACGGGTCGGCTTGATTATTAATTAGTATACGAAATAAAATAAATTGTATTTTTCTTATTAAAGATTAACATCTTTGTGGCGAATATGTCTTTTAGGGTTTTTTAGGTGTCTTAAAAATTTATACCTATACTTATATATAGAGACACCAAATATATATGTAGACACTTTGGAAGTCATAAATATGCATTGGCAACATTGAGAGAGGATTCTTTTGGTTCTTGGTTTACAATTCTAATTCTTATCAAAGATTAATAACATCTTTGTGGCAAATATTTCTTTTAGGGATTCTTAGGTTGCCTTAAACATTTATACCTATATTGTGGTGTTTCCATCTTTGTCTAATAAACCTCCAGAAAAAATTTTAAAAAGTCGAGACGAACCGACCAGGACATGAAAGAGATGGATCTGTATATTTCAAATGGACCGATCACGACTACCACATAAGCGTTTATAAAAAACTTGAATTTAAAAAGTCAATGACGATCAAAGATTAAACGAAATCTTAGAAAAAATTTTATTAACCAAATTCAAATAAATTATTTTGAAAAACTTAATCATTATAATTAGTTATTAGTATAAATGATTATGATATCAAAAAATAATATGATTAACATTAATATGACCATAAATAATCATTAACATTAATTTGAATCGATTCTTTATTACTTATAATCGATTATATTAACATAGCAAAATTGCGAGTGGAATGATATGAATATAGACGGGCACATCAATATCTTTCTGAAAGGGAAGTGCTTAGGAAAAAGAAATATGGTTCACAATATGTTTAATGCTAAAACAATTTTGAGATCTAAAATAATTACATAAAATTGTTGTTCAACTTCATCATTTAAAATTGTATGATTCTTTTTTAAATTGTTCATAAGTTGCAGTCCTCTATTACATTTCAGAGCTATCTTTTTTCTAAGAGAGGATGCAACTTATGGACAATTTAAATTTGGAATCAATTTACACAGTTGACGTCGAATGTTGAATACCCTTGACGCAAAGACCTGGAGTTTATTCATTGTTCACATCCATTTTATGTGATAATTGACGTCCTATACCACCTTAAAACTGAATGATGTTTTAACGTCTAATGCGGATTGGAATCGACGTACATTTGGATCAAACATGAAGTACATTTTCTTGGATCAAAATGTACTGTAAATTTGGATATTTTTTGTTTTTCCTCTCTCGTAGAACGTCAAAGGCATCGGGGCAGGGACGTGAAGGGAATTGTAGTATAATGGGAGCATTAATGCTGACCTCTTAACATCACATTAATAGAACGTCTTATTCGATAGGCTTTGACATTTTCTTCTTCCACAATAGCAAAAGGTGGCGGCTAATGATTCTTTTTTCTTTAAAATCAGACATGAAATTTTTTCTTTTTACTTCTTCCTTAATTGATTCAAGTTATCAGTGTACTGAAATTTGCACTTTTAACCAGTGATCAGTTTTTGATCAATATTAGAACAGCATAATCTTCTATTCTCAACTAGATTGAGGGTTAGTCCACATAAAATGCAATCAACATTCACAAATCACAGATTGTTTACTAAAATAAATCTTCATTTCATTTCATTCTCAAACCGAACGAAATACAGAAACCATAGGTGGCTTGCTAGCCATGATTAAAAAATAAAAAACAAAAAAAATAGAAAAGTAGGGTCTAAAATAATTATCAAGAAGATTCCATTGAATCTTCATCATCAGAATCTTCAATATGATCTTGATCAAGGGTAGGTGAACTTCCAACAATTTGCTCATCATTGAAGAACCATCAATTCACAGTCTTTTTCAGCCCAACAGATGATAGAATTGGTATACCAATTTCTTCTGACCTTTTGCACACAATTCTTCTTTCTTCTTCAGATACATCTACTCCTTGGAGTTCCAACACCTTGCTGATAAATACTTCATATGGAAATTTGTGTGCATAATCATATCCTACAACGATCATGTGGTGTTTTAGTACCGCAACCCAGTTGGTTGGGATTCTAGTCTTGATAGCATTCAACAGAAATACATCTTTTGTTGACATTCTGACCTCGTTTAATCTTCCAGGAAACAGTAGCCAAGTCAGGACATAAGCAATCATTTTCTCCTCCTTGTTTAAGCCATCATGTAGGTACTGCTTATCCACTCTGTACCTTCCTGGATATATTAAGCAGTTTATATATATAGCTTTCTTTGTTAGCCATCTGTTTGACTATGAGAATCGAAACCTTCCGCTTTCAGTCCAACAATATCTAACCAAACATTATCGTCAATAGTAATGTTAACACCTTTGACCCTTGAGTGAATGTCCCCATTTACAACCCTCAGGTTTGTGTAGAAAACCTCAACCACATCTGGATAGCAATGTTCTTTCATCTGCACAAAATCAGTAAGCCCTTGATATGCAATCCATTCTTGAAAAAGGAACCCTTCTTTCTTGAAAAATTGCAGGTCCAAATACTTGTGAGGAACTACCTTTTTTATATCTGTCGAGTATAAAAACTTTGCTCGCATGTCTCGATCACTTATCCATCCAGATGGGCTTGCGTTTCTTGTAACCCGGGCATCCTTCTCTTTTCCTCTTGATGATGACGATGGAGAAGTCATTTCTGAATAGAATTCTAGGAACGTCTTTCACAATATCGACTTCTTAACTTCATAACCTCTCTAGTTAAAAAATACAAAGGAGACGTTGAATTATAGAGGTGCATCGACGTATTAATTGTCAACCAGAAGACAAAGAGTTAGAAAAAGACGTCACATTTTAGGGATATTCGACGTTTTCTTTTTCATCCTCCCGCCACCTATTTTTTATTTTCCTTTATAAAATCGATCATAAGCTCCCATTACCATTATATTTCAATATAATATTTACATTTTAAGATAACCTCCCCCATTAGAAATGCAACATTACCGATATTCGAGGTTTTCTTCTTCAGCCTCACGCTCTTTTTTCTGTCCTTTTGTCGGTGGAATTTAAAGAGAATAAAATTGTATTTGTTTAAAATATCAAATTAATTTCATATAGAAAATAATAATAATAATATGTTATGCTAAAATCGTAATAAATATTATTAAATTATTTAAAGTAATTTGAAATGAATGTTTTAGGCTAAAGATAGGTATTATATACTAAAAGACTTTGATTGATTTTTAAATTATAATAGCTTAAGTTTGAGAAAAAATTAAGTTGACTGATAAACTAAAGGTGTTAAGATAGAATATTGTGGAAAAAAATGAAGATATGTCAATTAGAAAAAAAATTTGTCAAAAAGTTGTCAAAGTATAATTATCGAAAAATATTTAGACAAGTTAACAACAAAGATTTATCATTCCAGGTCAAATATCGAGAAGAGACAGTGTGTATGGGGAATAGTTAGACAGGTGTAGAACAAAAATTAAGCATAATGGGTTGGGTTGAAGATTAAGGCAGATTAGGTTTGACGGTGGAGACTGGTTGACCCAAAATAAATGTTCGGAGATTAAGACCAAAGGTCTAGAAAAACTAACATAAGTTGAAGGTCGGGATAGGCTGACCCGAGCAAAAGGTAGGTTAGAGGACTATCTCCTGATTATTATTTAGTATAGGAAATAAAGGAAATTGTATTTTTCTTATCAAATATTAACATCTTTGTGGCAATATTTCTTTTAGGGTTTCTTAGGTGCCTTAAACATTTATACCTATACATATATATAGGAACACCAAATACATATGTAGAACTTTTGGAAATCATAAATATGGATTTGCAACGTTGAGAGAGGATTCTTTTGGTTCTTAATTTACAACTCTAATTCTTATCAAAGATTAACATCTTTGTGGCAAATATTTCTTTTAGGGTTTCTTAGGTTCCCTAAACATTTATACCTATATTGTGGTGTTTCCATCTTTGTCTAATGAACCTTTAGAAAAAAAAATTTAAAAACTCGAGATGCACGGGCCAGGACATGAAAGAGATGGATCTATATATTTAAAACAGACCGATCACGACTACCACAAGCGTTTATAAAAATATTGAATTTAAAAAGTCGACGACAATCAAATATCAAACGAACTCTTAGAAAAACTTTTATTGGCCACATTGAAATATTTTATTTTGAATAATTTAACAATTATAATTAGTTATATTTGTATAAATGATTATGATATCAAAAAAATACTATGATTAACATTAATAGAAAAAGAAATTTGACCCCTCTCATGCATTATTTCTTCACTTTTTAGTATTTTAACAAACGTATGATCAATATCCACCCACGTTGTCATTAATATGACCATAAATAATCATTAAAAACTCATTAGCATTACTTAATTTATAACGCTTTGAATCGATTCTTTATTACTTAGAATCGATTATATTAACTTAGAAAAATTGAGAGTGAAATTATATGAATATAGAGTGTCACCTCAAAATTTTTAACTACAAGCCCTCCAAATCTTCCAATCTTCGTGGGTGATTGAAAAATAGACAATTTCTGGGGATCGGTACGTCATTTTGTTTTTAAATGAGTCAAACGAAATTTATTGAATGATGTTTGAACGTCGAATTCGGCGGGGCTTCACATAATTACACGATGTACGTCATCAGTTCATCTATAAATATAGCTTGCATTTTACATAATCCCTGCCTTCTGTTTCCGTATTTGACATAATTCATGTTTTTTATCTCCTTTGCATTTTCTTTTCCATAGATATCTAAACATGTCTGTTCTTTAAATTACAATTTGCTCGGTTGAATGTCAAAGTGCCTCATTCATGTCTCAGTTCATATGAAGGTGACCTTTGATATTCAAGTGAACAAAATGCTTTTTACTGTAAAGAAATGATTAAGTTATCTTACTAAAAGGAAAGTGCTTGGGAAAGAGAAATATGGTTCACAATATGTTTAATGCTGAAACAATTTTATGATCTAAAATAATTATATAAAGAAGATGTTCAACTTCAACATTGAACTATGTATGAATCGTTTTTTAAATTGTCTTGGAGTTGTCTTTTACCATTAGATTTCAGAGCTATTTGATTTCTTATGGTGGAAACAACTCCAAGAAAATTAAATTTATAATGTTGATGTCATTTGTTGAGTCCCTTCGATGCGAAAGACTGTTGATGTTTGAACGTCATTTTTGGAGGGGCCTCGACGTTTAGACAAGATAGTTAGTAAGCATAATTACGCGATGTACATCATCGATTCATCTATAAATATTGCATCCATCACGTAATCCCTTGCTTCTTATTTCCGTATTGAACATATTAGGATTCATGTTTTTTATCTTCTTGGCATTTTCATTTCGTTAGATTTCGAAACATGTCTGTTCTTTAAATTGCAATTTGCTCGCTTGAATGTCAAAGTGCCTCATTCATGTCTCAGTTCATATGAAGGTGGCCTTTGATATTCAAGTGAACAAAATGTTTTTTACAGTAAAGAAATGATTAAGTTATCTTACTGAAAGGAAAGTGCTTGGAAAAAAGAAATATGGTTCACAATATGTTTAATGCTGAAACAATTTTATGATCTAAAATAATTATATAAAGATGTTCAACTTCAACATTGAACTATGTATGAATTGTTTTTTAAATTGTCTTGGAGTTGTCTTCTACCATTAGATTTCAGAGCTATTTGATTTCTTATGGTGGAAACAACTCTAAGACAAATTAAATTTATAAATTTGACGTCGAATGTTGAGGGCATTGGATGCGAAAGACTACTCAACGACATGTTTACGTTTAGTCAACAAGGAGTTCAGAAGAATCCAAAGAGATATTTTACTTATTAAGTGAATGATGATTGAACCATATTCAGAGGGGCATCAAAGTTTAGAAAGTTAATGTAAAATATTTGTGATCAAGGACATCCTATATCATATTCATCATAGAAATATCTACGTTTAGTCAGCAAGGAGTTCTTAAGAAAATAAAGAGATTTTTTACTTTTTCAGTGAAGATGTTTTAACGTCGAATTGTGAGGGTCTTCGACGTTCACGATATTAGTGTCAAATATTTGTGCTCGAGGACGTCCTATATCATTATTCATCATAGAAATGTCTACCTTTAGTCAGCAAGGAGTTCTTAAGAATCTAAGGAGATTTTTTACTTTTTCAGTGAATGATGTTTGAACGTCGAATTTGACGGGGCTTCGACGTTCAGGAAATTAATCATGTGTACTGCTTTTAAAATGATTTAATTTTCCTCCGCAGATCATCTAATTTTTAGTATTTTTGTTCTTTTTTATTTTTAATCATTAAATGGCACGTCCGACTCTATTGTTCCTCACAAATATCTGAACCTCGACTTATTTGAAAAGGAGGGATTTCACTTCCAGGAATGGATTGAAACTCAAGGTCTCTCTACACTTGTCTAGATGAAGGGTGATTGGTACCCTAACTTAGTAAGAGTCTTCTACAACAATATGAGAAACATAGATGATGTCTTTCATTCTCGAGTAAAAGGAGTAAATGTTCACATTGACAATGATGTCTGGTTTCAACTTGCTGGGTTAAAAGCCGAAGGGTTATTCTCTCACTTACGGTACTCAGAAACAAACAGATGGCTGAAGAAAAAGGACATGTAGAGTAACTAGTTAAGGTTTCCTGGGAGATACACAATTGAAATGTCTACCTTTAGTCAGCAAGGAGTTCTTAAGAATCTAAGGAGATTTTTTACTTTTTCAGTGAATGATGTTTGAACGTCGAATTTGACGGGGCTTCGACGTTCAGGAAATTAATCATGTGTACTGCTTTTAAAATGATTTAATTTTCCTCCGCAGATCATCTAATTTTTAGTATTTTTGTTCTTTTTTATTTTTAATCATTAAATGGCACGTCCGACTCTATTGTTCCTCACAAATATCTGAACCTCGACTTATTTGAAAAGGAGGGATTTCACTTCCAGGAATGGATTGAAACTCAAGGTCTCTCTACACTTGTCTAGATGAAGGGTGATTGGTACCCTAACTTAGTAAGAGTCTTCTACAACAATATGAGAAACATAGATGATGTCTTTCATTCTCGAGTAAAAGGAGTAAATGTTCACATTGACAATGATGTCTGGTTTCAACTTGCTGGGTTAAAAGCCGAAGGGTTATTCTCTCACTTACGGTACTCAGAAACAAACAGATGGCTGAAGAAAAAGGACATGTAGAGTAACTAGTTAAGGTTTCCTGGGAGATACACAATTGAAATGTCTACCTTTAGTCAGCAAGGAGTTCTTAAGAATCTAAGGAGATTTTTTACTTTTTCAGTGAATGATGTTTGAACGTCGAATTTGACGGGGCTTCGACGTTCAGGAAATTAATCATGTGTACTGCTTTTAAAATGATTTAATTTTCCTCCGCAGATCATCTAATTTTTAGTATTTTTGTTCTTTTTTATTTTTAATCATTAAATGGCACGTCCGACTCTATTGTTCCTCACAAATATCTGAACCTCGACTTATTTGAAAAGGAGGGATTTCACTTCCAGGAATGGATTGAAACTCAAGGTCTCTCTACACTTGTCTAGATGAAGGGTGATTGGTACCCTAACTTAGTAAGAGTCTTCTACAACAATATGAGAAACATAGATGATGTCTTTCATTCTCGAGTAAAAGGAGTAAATGTTCACATTGACAATGATGTCTGGTTTCAACTTGCTGGGTTAAAAGCCGAAGGGTTATTCTCTCACTTACGGTACTCAGAAACAAACAGATGGCTGAAGAAAAAGGACATGTACAGTAACTAGTTAAGGTTTCCTGGGAGATACACAATTGAAATGTCTACCTTTAGTCAGCAAGGAGTTCTTAAGAATCTAAGGAGATTTTTTACTTTTTCAGTGAATGATGTTTGAACGTCGAATTTGACGGGGCTTCGACGTTCAGGAAATTAATCATGTGTACTGCTTTTAAAATGATTTAATTTTCCTCCGCAGATCATCTAATTTTTAGTATTTTTGTTCTTTTTTATTTTTAATCATTAAATGGCACGTCCGACTCTATTGTTCCTCACAAATATCTGAACCTCGACTTATTTGAAAAGGAGGGATTTCACTTCCAGGAATGGATTGAAACTCAAGGTCTCTCTACACTTGTCTAGATGAAGGGTGATTGGTACCCTAACTTAGTAAGAGTCTTCTACAACAATATGAGAAACATAGATGATGTCTTTCATTCTCGAGTAAAAGGAGTAAATGTTCACATTGACAATGATGTCTGGTTTCAACTTGCTGGGTTAAAAGCCGAAGGGTTATTCTCTCACTTACGGTACTCAGAAACAAACAGATGGCTGAAGAAAAAGGACATGTAGAGTAACTAGTTAAGGTTTCCTGGGAGATACACAATTGAAATGTCTACCTTTAGTCAGCAAGGAGTTCTTAAGAATCTAAGGAGATTTTTTACTTTTTCAGTGAATGATGTTTGAACGTCGAATTTGACGGGGCTTCGACGTTCAGGAAATTAATCATGTGTACTGCTTTTAAAATGATTTAATTTTCCTCCGCAGATCATCTAATTTTTAGTATTTTTGTTCTTTTTTATTTTTAATCATTAAATGGCACGTCCGACTCTATTGTTCCTCACAAATATCTGAACCTCGACTTATTTGAAAAGGAGGGATTTCACTTCCAGGAATGGATTGAAACTCAAGGTCTCTCTACACTTGTCTAGATGAAGGGTGATTGGTACCCTAACTTAGTAAGAGTCTTCTACAACAATATGAGAAACATAGATGATGTCTTTCATTCTCGAGTAAAAGGAGTAAATGTTCACATTGACAATGATGTCTGGTTTCAACTTGCTGGGTTAAAAGCCGAAGGGTTATTCTCTCACTTACGGTACTCAGAAACAAACAGATGGCTGAAGAAAAAGGACATGTACAGTAACTAGTTAAGGTTTCCTGGGAGATACACAATTGAAAGATTATATGTGCATGAGGGACTGAATAAAGAAGAAAAGATAACAACACACATTTTTCTGCTGTATGCCATCAAGAATGATGTTCCTACCAATTGGGTGGAAGTAATAAAAGATCATATGATTGATGTAGGAACCAAACATGCACGACATCTACCATATGTTGTGTTTATCAGCAAAATCCTGACCCTTCAAGGTGTGGATGTTAGTGGTAAAAAGAAATTCTCTTGTAACTGCTCAAATAATACAAATCGAAAAACCTTGACTTCCATTAGCCTTGTGAAGACCACAAAGGGATAGTGCTTCAAGGATGAAGAGAAAATGGTTCAAAGTTCTGGAAGCACACCTGCACTAAATGAAGACCGCACAAACTTCGTCCCTGAATCCAATTTTGAAAGATTTGTTGTTGAAAAACTCAGGAGACTGGAACAAAAGATAGACGATTTGCATGAGAAAAAGAATAAAAATTATTCTCCAACTGAAGATTCAAGTGAAGAGTCTAGTGAGGAGGATTCAATGGAAATATTCTGAATTAGAATAGAGGCTTAGAATTTTAGTATGGAGTCGATTTGGTGTTTCTATTCTATGTTTGTTTTGCTTCTAATATGATTGTAATCACTATGAATATTAATGAAATTGTACTACTTGAAACAAAATCCAAATTGTTAACTTATTTCTTATGTTTTCTATAGCTCTTCCCTACTTCACCCTAACTTTTGTGATGACCTAGGAAGAGCTATGAGCAAACATAAAAAATATGATACCAGAGTGACAAGTTACGACTAAATTTTATAAGTGGAGGACTACATCAAGGATGCACAAGTGTATTTAAAAAAATGGACTTGATCTTTGGCGTCGACTTTTACAATATCTGACGTAACATTCATTGTTTCCTATTTTTTTTTAAAAAAAAACCCATAATAACATTAAACAAAGGAAAAATATGAAAATATAACCACGAAAAGTATATATTAAAATTTCAAATAGTTCAAACATACAAAAATATACCAAAATATATTAAAATATTACATTAATTTCAGAAAAAATTAACTAAAATGGACTCATCTTCCTAATCTAAGTCAGATGTCTCCATAAACTCATCTTCTGTTGTGTCGTCTTCATCATCAGATTCACTTGCTGAGAGAGTTATGAGAGCATTGTCTTCATTTAATTTCTTGTGAATCATGATCAGAGATTTTTCAATTTTTGAAATTCTTGTTGAAAGCATTCAAAATTGATCCACAATAAATCTTTCAAACTCAGTCTGTGGAGTGAAGGTAGAAGGAGTTTCGTCAACATCCTTAAACACCCAGCCATCTTTTGTTCTCTTTAGACCATTATGTCTCAATGCCGCTTTTCCTATTTCATTTGATTCAGTGCACCAAATTGTTTTTTCACCAGTAAGATCAACTTGATGATGCTTCAATACATGATTGATAAAAACACCATATGGCAGAATATGTCCATGACTACTTGCAATTTCAATCATGTGCTCACTCATGACAGCAACCCAGTTGGTTGGTATCCGGGTTTTTATGGCATGAACCAAAAATAAATCCGCAGTAGTTAGACGATCACGTAAACATCTTCCAGGTAGCATTACCCAAGTAAGTACAAAAGCACACATTTTTTCTTCCATTTTCAAACCATCAAGTAGATACGACTTGTATACCTTTAGCCTTGTTGGACTTCTCAGATATTCCTTATAAATTTTCTTCTTGTTGGTCCATTGGTTGAGTTCAGATTTTCTTTCATGAGACATGAAGCCTTCTGCTTTGAGACCAGTAAAAGATAGCCATATCTCGTCATCAATTTTAATATCGACACCTTTCACCCGAGAGCATATAACACCATCGACAACCTTCAGATTATGGTAGAAGACCAGTATGAGGTCAGGATAGCAATCACCAGTCATTTCTACAAATTTTAGAAGACCAACATCTACAAGCCATTCTTGAAAGATAAACATCCAAGAACTTGTGAGGGACCACATTGAAGAGTTTTTTATAACATCCAAATTTGTATCGTTCTTCGTCATCACTGATCCACCCATTTGGACTAGCATTTCTTAGAAGGTGTGCAACCTTCTTTCCACGTCGTGAAGATGAAGATGCCATCTAAGAACAAGATTTAGACATTTACAGGAAGGGTTTAAGAATTGTGTTTCTGACAATGATACATGATAGATTTAATCAAAGTATATGACAGTTTATTTGCCTGCAGAAGTATTCATTTTTAAACCTTGAAGTTTATTAACTTTTAATTTCCCTATTAAAAAAGCCTACATAACTGTTACAAAACAACATAACTATTAAAAAACACAAGAATTAAATAAAAAAACCAAAAACACAATGTTTAATGTTTTTGAAATTCATAACTATTAACATTTTCCTCAAGATTTTACATGAACAAGAAACAACATTAAAGAAAACACAGGAATTCAGTTAAAAAAACAGAAAAACAATGGAGAATGTTTTTGAAATTCATAAGTGTTAACATTTTCCTTAGGATTTCCACCGCGCCTTCATCATTAACAAAGAAATGTCTTTGTTTAGTAGAGGAACTAATGGAAATCCTAAGGAAAAAGTTAACATGAATTTGGTTACGGAAGCTCTGTAGTGTAGGTTTTCAAAGGGAAGTTGCAAAGGATCCGAAACTGTATAATAAAACGTCGAACCCTTTATAAATTCGTCGTTGCTGAAATTATTTAATTGGGATATATAATGAGATTGAAAATTATATTGTCAGAGTTTCGCATAATAAAACGTCGAACCCTTTATAAATTCATCGTTGCTGAAAATATTTTACTGGGATATATAAGATTGAAAATTTTAGTTGGGCCTAAAACTGATAAGATTTGGTGCACAACTTTATAAATACTAGATTTGAAAATGCACTCAATGTTTTCTAAACTGAAGAGTTACAAACCCTAGAAATGTAAAAGACGTTCCAGAATCTGATCAAAAATGGCTTCTTCATCATCATCAAGAAGAAAATGGAAGGTTGCTCGGATTAGAAGGAATGCTAATCCTACAGGTTGGATTAGTGATGAAGACATTCGACTGAAGATTTTTAGTCTAAGGAAGATTAAAATCGTGGTTTCTCACAGATATCTGAAACTGGTGAGTGTGTTCTACTCCAACTTAAAGATGAGTGATGAAACATTTTGTAACAAAGTCAATGGGGTTGATATGAAGCTGATCAAAGAGGTTTGGATTGGGATTGTCGTTTATCAACCGATCAGCAAAGAAGGCTTTCTCTTTTAAATTTGGATTGGTCATCAAGAACTTATTGGATTTACCAAGAGAAAAAATGATGATCATCAGCAAGTCTATCCTATATCTGATTCTTGGAGTGCAAAAAAAACATATTCGACAAAAACTGAAGAAGATGAGTGGGCTAGATGGTTATGCGGTGAAAATAGATTGTATGTCAGAATCGCTCAAAATGATTCATGGGGCTCAAGTAAATTGAAAGCTGACTGCAATAGAAGAATATGGATTTTCGTTGTTTGATTTTAATTTTGTAATCAGTGGCTTCTTAAGCCATCTTTTGTTTCGTTGGTTGTAATCATCTTTTGTACGTCAAAATCGCTAAAAAGATTCTTGGGGCTCAAATAAATTGAAAGTTGACACAATCATTGACAAAAGATTATAAGGATTGAAAAATCACTGACAAAATGGAAAGGAAGGTGATGTGAACAACCAGAAAGTGATCAACAATAATTCTGCAACAGAAGAATATGAATTTTGGTTGTTTGACTTTAATTTTGCAATCAGTGGCGTCTTAAGCCATCTTTTGTTTTGCTGGTTGAATCAATCATCTTTTAAATATTAATAAAATTCTCTTTTGACAATAAAATTAGTGAATGGTGATTGAATTGTTTAAATTGATTAAATCACTTGTACGATTGTAATTGAAATTTTAAATGTTACATCATTACATTGAATATACCATTGCACTCTTTTTTGTTTTTTTATTCTTTTAGGACACCAATAGTACATCGTTTAGTAAAGCTACTTGACGTAATATTAATAGAAAGTTATGAAACGAAGATGTTAATGTCATTCTTCAAACTTCGACGTATTATTGTCAGTCACATTAGTCCCTTTTTATTTCTTTTTCCTTTAACCCAACAATAAACGTCCAATTTCTTAGGCATGTGACGTATTATTTGTTAACCAAAACCCAAAGGTCGCTCCCTTTTTTTATTTATCCTTTTTAACTTCAAATAGAATGTCCAACTTTATATGGGAAAACTCAGTTAGTTGGGCTTGATAAATGTTGTCTTAGAAACGAAGAGATCCACGTCCAATACTGACACCACTAGTCGTCCAGGTATATTGGAAAAGACTGTTGGCAAGGCATGATAAATGCTACGTTAAAACGAAGAGATACACGTCCAATATTGACACCACTCGACATCCACGTTATTTGGGAAATACATAGGGACGTCATTTTTCCTTCAGTATTCGACGTAAAATTATTTGAAGGATTTCTAAAAGAAATCCATTATTACGTAGGTTATAAATGAATAAAGGAAAAACATAGTAACACTAAACATTTGAAAAAAATGAAAATCAAACCACGAAAAGATCCGCAGGATTGTTAAAATGTAAAAGGATTTTTGTGAATGGAGGTTGTAGCGTTTTAAAAGGGTGCAAAATCCAAATCTTTCAACCTTTTTCTTTGTTAAAATGAAGAAGGATTTTTTTGAACAGTCTGTGTTAAATTCATAAGTGTTAACATTTTCCTCTGGTTTGCTGTCATGCCTTCATCTTTAACAAAGAAATTTCTTCGTTTAGTAGAGGAATCAACAACAAACTAATGGAAAAAGTTAACATGAATTTGTTAACGGAAGTTCTGTAGTTTAGTGAAGGAGGAGTAGCGTTTTGAAAGGATTTGAAATCCAAATCTATCAACCTTTTCCTTTGGTTTTCTATACTCCTTCAAGCTTTTTTGTGTCCTTGAAGGAGATAACAGAAAACACAAAGAAAAAAATTAACAGATGGAGTTCATAGCAGAAATTTTATAAATGGATGTCTACAGGTTATCTAAGTCTCCAAGATTGTATTTATAGACATGCTCTGTAGAGTATGTCTGTTAAATGTTTTGAAGGAGTTTATGAATTTTATGAATGTTGTAGCGTTTTGAAAGACCTTGGAGTTGTTACAAGTTAACACAAAGAAACCTTGGAGTTGTTAAAAGAAATTTTATAAATGGATGTTTACATAAATAATTACTGTTGGGAAAGGCCTGATATGGGCTTCAATAATAAAAGACAGTCTACTTAAATAATATATGAGAAAATGCAGTTTGCTGCTAGAAACGAAGAGGTTGACGTCAATTTCTTCAGACTTCCAAAGTGTCTTTTTGGTTTAATTCTTTTTTCTTTTAATCCAACAATAAATGTCGGATTCCTTAGGCAAATGACGTATTATTCGTTATCCGAAGGCAAAGGTCACTCTATTTTTTCACTTTCCTTTTTATTCGTTGGTTTACAAGAAAAACAAATTATTTCTGAAAAAAAAAACATCGAATTGGTGAAAGAGTTCGACATTCTTTGGTTGGTTTAAAACAAAAAAGAAAAAAAGAAAAGAAAGAGGGACTGAGGTTATTGTTAATGTTGCCTGTTCTGTTATGTGGCTTCATATATGACTGAGGTTATTCTTCTTCTTCTTCTTCTTCTTCCGCTTCTTCTTCTTCTTCTTCTTCTTCTTCTTCTTCTTCTTCTTCTTCTTCTTCTTCTTCTTCTTCTTCCGCTTCTTCTTCTTCTTCTTCTTCTTCTTCTTCTTCTTCTTCTTCTTCTTCTTCTTCTTCTTCTTCTTCTTCTTCTTCTTCTTCTTCTTCTTCTTCTTCTTCTTCTTCTTCTTCTTCTTCTTCTTCTTCTTCTTCTTCTTCTTCTTCTTCTTCTTCTTCTTCTTCTTCTTCTTCTTCTTCTTCTTCTTCTTCTTCTTCTTCTTCTTCTTCTTCTTCTTCTTCTTCTTCTTCTTCTTCTTCTTCTTCTTCTTCTTCTTCTTCTTCTTCTTCTTCTTCTTCTTCTTCTTCTTCTTCTTCTTCTTCTTCTTCTTCTTCTTCTTCTTCTTCTTCTTCTTCTTCTTCTTCTTCTTCTTCTTCTTCTTCTTCTTCTTCTTCTTCTTCTTCTTCTTCTTCTTCTTCTTCTTCTTCTTCTTCTTCTTCTTCTTCTTCTTCTTCTTCTTCTTCTTCTTCTTCTTCTTCTTCTTCTTCTTCTTCTTCTTCTTCTTCTTCTTCTTCTTCTTCTTCTTCTTCTTCTTCTTCTTCTTCTTCTTCTTCTTCTTCTTCTTCTTCTTCTTCTTCTTCTTCTTCTTCTTCTTCTTCTTCTTCTTCTTCTTCTTCTTCTTCTTCTTCTTCTTCTTCTTCTTCTTCTTCTTCTTCTTCTTCTTCTTCTTCTTCTTCTTCTTCTTCTTCTTCTTCTTCTTCTTCTTCTTCTTCTTCTTCTTCTTCTTCTTCTTCTTCTTCTTCTTCTTCTTCTTCTTCTTCTTCTTCTTCTTCTTCTTCTTCTTCTTCTTCTTCTTCTTCTTCTTCTTCTTCTTCTTTTTCGGGGGTTTATTTTTTTGTTTTCGGCAGTTTTAATCTCTGGAAAAGTACGTTATCCGCAATTAGAAAAACCGCTAGGAAAAGCTGCATCGCTAAGTAATTATCAGCGGTTTTTTGAGAAACTGTCAGAAATAACGGAGTTTTGCCAAAACCGCCGAAAATAGCGGGAGTTTTGCAAAAACCACCCGAAATAGCGGGAGTTTTGTCAAAACTGCCGGAAATAGCGATGTTTTGCAAAAACCGCCAGAATTAACGTGGCTTATGCTAAAACCGCCGAAATTAGCAAGGGTTTTGCTGAAACTAACCGAGGTTTGTTAAAACTGTCGATACTAATTAGGGTTTACCTAACCGGGGTTTTAAAAGCTCCAAAAATATATACAAAATTTTTTTTTTAGTTTTTGATTGTAATAAAATGGGATTATGATAAAATTAATTTTATTAATCATACAAATAATGAAATAATATGAACTAAAACTAAATATTATATATAAAATAAACTACATTGTTCAATATATTAATATGATCTTACAACTAATTGTTCATATAATAAAAAGAAAGATGTTCAATACTAAATTAAAATACTAAAAATATGATTGAGATGTTCATTATATTAATAAAAAAGAAACTATGTCTAATTTTATTCTTCTTCATTACATGCTTGCTTGATCGGATACCTACAATATAATATAATAGTTAATCGGTAATATATTTAATAAAAAGAATCATACAAATGAATTTAGCAATTATTACCGGTGATGGTTGAAATGTGGCAAACTGTGAAAGCAATGGACCCTGTTAAAGATACTTGTAACAGAAAAAATTATTTAAAAGGTAAGAAAAATAATATCTAACAAATTAATCATAAAAGTAAAAAACTAATTAAATAATTTATTTTAATCTTTATACATCTGATTTTAAGTGATGGTTTTTAAGTATGTGGATCAAAAGGTAAAGTTAATTTAGCTATAAGGACCAACAGAGTAATTTAAGTGATGGTAGTTAACATTCACATTCTTACGCAAAGTGCAGAAGTCAATGGACATTATGGTCAGGTTTAAGCATTTAAATATAACAAGAGTAAATAAAATCTGCACCTTATTATGACAAATTTGAACCATAATTGTGCAAGGCAAAACAACATAAAAAGATGTCCACCGAAATTGTTCCAGCTTAAAATAAATGGTATGAACAATTACCAGATATGGTTAGAGTTGCCATGCAATACACAGGGTATTCATCAACCTGAATAAGTGAAGTAATAGATAATGACATTCTCACAGTCAACCGTATTACATTGATAAAAACATAAGATAAAGCTTTCAATAATTACAAAGAAGAAAAACAAGAATTAGAAAATAATGAAAAGAAAGTTCTGAAAGTTCTTCAAACACCAAAATAATAAAACAAGCTACTCTAAGCAAATAATGATGTTTCACCATTGCTATTCTTTGCCAGTTCTCGCCACCTACATAGACCACTTGTGATTTTCTTGTATAATATCAGAAGTTCCAACAGACAAACCATGATGTCATAATTCCATAAAAACATTTTAAATTAAAAATATTGATACTATAAGTTATAATGAAATAGTAATTATAAATATATGATAAAAATATATATTTACAATTATTATAATATGGTCATTATGTGTATGAAAAGTGTAAAGCACAACATAAAATGAGTGGAAGAAAAATAAACTAATTAGTAAAGTATCAATTAATGGTAACACAATGTATTCTACTTGAACAACTATTAGATAACAAGATTGGTCATTTGTTAAATCAAGTTTTCCGCAAATAAACTCACATCAAAAACATGTTAAAGATGCTAATTCTACCTACAATCGGATGATCCTGTAGGTCACCACTGGACGTGTAGCCTTACCCTTTTGCATCACAAATTTGATGAGTTAGTTTCTTTAATAGTACATGCATAGGTATATGTACCTTGAAAACATGAGGTGCGCCATGAATTTGTATATGACTGGAAGTTCTCTGACCAGGAAAGAAATACATTTTCAAAATGGAGCCTTTCCCCAAAACAGAACAATTTCTTGCCTTGACAATGGCTTCCATCACAGCGTCTCCATGTTGAGACTCTTGTGGCTCTCAACTCCTCCTACAATATAATTGACATTCTTGAATAAATCTTACTAATTGATTATACATCACTTGTGAAAGAATAAAGATATCTATAATAAAATTTAGGGATCTCACAGTATACATACTCTTGGTTTTCTGTTGGTTTGAAAGACTTGACTACTATTTGTTTCCCTGTAACCAATGAAGTGGTGACAATCCTGCAGTCCAATTCTTTCAGTTTAGTTTACAGAAAAATGAATGATAATCAGATAAGAAAGTTTAAAAGATGTTTGTGCATACCCATGGAGCTGTTGATGGTAGCGGCGGAGGATGTCTCCAACACCGACAACATCCAAAGCATTTTAAGCATTTTGCCATAAGGACAAAGAAAAGCCAGTGGTGTTTGTAGGTGCTACATGCCATTCCATGGGGGACAAAAATTTTAGACAAAACTAGCTCCCATGATAATAGTGGCCTACAGTGATTGTAGTAATTCTTATTATATATCACAAGAAAATCTTCATGGACTCGAAAAAAATGTAAATTCTAGACAAGACAACCTAAATACAACTCTTTATCCTATGAAATAACAACAAATCCAACTAAATGTTAACCCAACTCCAAAGGACTACAAAGAAGTAGAAAACAAGTTTGATTATATCATAGCCATCTTGCAAGATATTCTCTACAGTTATAATTGAGGTTGACACCATCCAATTGTGAAAAACTTCACATCCTTTAAGATCCTGTAGAGGATGAGGCATCCACTAAGGTGTATAATTTTCATGATCCAATCAATCATTTTCCACAGGCAGAACTTAAAAGTATATGAATCCTTCAAAGGAATTAGAAACATCTAAGTAACACTGATCATCAAATGATGTGATATATGTTAAAATTATATATACGGACAGTAGGAACCTGTTGTTTACCTAAGGAAGTAATGGATCATGAATATATCGTTTCTCAACTTCACCGTATTGGTATCTGTGGATGAACCTTGATAGAATCCTCTGATAGAAACATTTTTTTCCCAAATCACCACCAATCAGACCCATTTGATTCATCAACCACATGTTCCTCCCATTCACAGGCACCGATCCCCAACCAATCAACTTCCCAACACCCTTGGAACTCAAAACCCCTTTCGCAACCCAAATCCTTGCATCCCTAAAGGGAACCAAACACTTATCCCTGGCGAAGCCTGCACATTTCTCCTTAGCCACGGCGAAACAATCCGCCCTATCCCGCACTTCGCACTCCTCCCGTTCCTTCAGATCGTGAAGTGTGAGGCCTGCCAGAGCCTTCCACCACGTAGGCTTACAGTTCCTGGAAACGCTGACGGCACATCCGATCCTCGCTCCCTCCTTGCATTGCTCAACGATTTTGTTCTTACAGGCAACGAACGAAGACGCCCACACTCAACGATTTCTGGAAACTCAAGCGACAATGACGAGGCACGGGGCGAAGGACGAAGGGCGTAGGGTAAATTACCAATCAATTTCCATAAATGAAATGAAGAAGAAAGACCTGTGAAAGGAAGAAGAGCTTGTGAAATGAAGAAGAACTTAACTGAAGAAGAAACATAAATGAAGCATGAAAAGCCTGTGAAATAATGAAGAAGAACTTAATTGAAGGAAGCACAAATCAGCGAGCGGGATATATTTAACATTTGCAGGCGGTTTCATTGAAACCACCGGAAAGTTGGGGAGGTTTTTTGAACCGCCGAAAATAAACCTCCAGTATATTATATTATTTTTGTAGTGAATTAAATTAAAGTACAATTAAAAAATTATACTATCTTAAAATTTAAAAAATAGACATAAAACAAAACAATTATTTTATTGAAAACCAGACAATCAAGAACAAAGTATATGGAAAAACTTATTTTTTCAATTAACATATACAAATCTAGAAAGATTGAAGAAAAAAAGGAAGAAGTTTATCTTCAAAATATCTTAAACTAAACTTTAATGTCTCACATTATGTTAGCTTCCGTTGACTTTATTAGCTGCAGAAAAAAACAAAAGACAGTAATGAATGTACGGTTTGGGAAGCAAGAATTGGGAAGATTGACCGAGAATTGAACAGGAAGATATGTATTCTTCATTTCTTCTTAAATCAAATACTAGGATGACCATGTGCGTCCATGGACTATTTATTATCCATCTTCATTTTGTAAAATAAAAGTTTGTGTGAATTTTATATTTAATAGGTATACAAATTTTATTCTGTTTGTATTTCTTATTTCAACGGATAATAGATATAATTGTAATTATTTTTCTCTATTTTAATATTAATTAATTAATTTTTATAAAAGTCAAAATTAAGACAAAATAATATTATTAAATACTTAATATAAAAGATTTTTTAATATCAATTATTTAGAAAATTATAATGTATAAATATCAAATGAAATAAATAGATAAAAATAAAAGAATTATGTAAAGCATTAATATGTAAATACTCAGAAAATTATATTTTAGAAGTGATAATGATTTAAAATTAACGAAACTCGATTATTTTAATATTAAATGTTTTAATATAAATAGTTTCTTCAATAATAAGTTTTATTATTTTGAAACACATCATTTTTTCTAGAAATCACTTTTCTAGAATTCTTTATATTATATTTAAGGGTTTCTATCCCCTGTTCATCTGTTTGAACATTAGAGACCGTCTAAGTGATCATAACGGTGTGATCTTCAAGTCTAACTGATTGGTTTCTTCAATAGAGTAAGTTGACTTTTTTCTCAATTTTTTGGTTAGTTTTGTTTTTTTCTTGTATGATAGCCTTTCTTGTTTTGCATGTTGTGTTTGAATCTTCTATAAGACTCTTTGCTGATTAGTGGTTCTAACGATGTACTTGATCGTGTTTCTATGGTTCGTAGGAGCAGATAGGACATCTTGTGCGTTTGGGACTTTAAGCTTTCTAGAGCAATTTGATCATCTATTAGGTAAAATAACTAATATTTACTTTAATTTTTTTGTATGAGAAGCATGAAATATTGTTTCATAAGTAGTAAAATTTATGCTTGGTTGAATATTATATTAATTGAAATGCTTGTTGTGTGATGTTGTATATTGACGAGTGTGTAATTGTCTATTTATGAATATTTTGACGTATGCTTATGATTTGATAATGGTGTGAACTTTGGATGCTACTGTTATGAAGTTATATAAGTAAAAATCTGATATAGAGTTGAAAGTAGGAAATAGAAAGTGTTGTTAGACTAGTTCTTAGTCTAACTTGAGGTTTGATAGGTGAATCTCTAGAGGAGAGACTTTGGAGTGATAACTGATGTTTAAGATTTGGTTTAGGGTCATTTAAAACTTGTATAAGTCCTTACAAAACCAAAAAGATGATGGTAAATTGAGAAATTGTGAATTGGTAAGACTTGTAGGATGATTTAGTGCTAAATGAGAGTTTTGATAGGTGAGATTTTGATATAAGGGTGGAATGGAAAATCTTGGGGTTTTTAAAGTTTGTTTATGGACTATTTGTGACTTGTTTAGAGGTTAAGTTCACCAAATTGTTATTAGAAATGAGTAGGAATGAACTTTTAAGCTTTTAGAATGATGTTTAGTTGTTTGAGTTAGAAACTTGTGAGAAAATAAGGCTACTAGCATTTAAATTATAAATACTGGGATTAGTCAAATATAAGATTTGGAATGGCAAAGGAGAGTTGTATGCGCTTGTGGAAGTGTAATGGTTAGAACATGTGAGGATTTGGGGTGTAAATTACGCAAATTTGATGTTCTGCAGAATTCTGCAAACTAACTGGGCGAGTAGATAGCTCGCCAAGCTAGTAGATAGCTCGTCAAGCAAGTAGATAGCTCGCCCGCAAGCAATATGGAATTTTGGCAGTGGGTTTGAGAGGCTTGGTGAGACTTCTCGTTGGACTGGGGAAACTGTAACGCTCGTAATTCGGGAGTGATGAGTCACCATTCTTATTTATACACTTACCTTTCTGTACCATATTTTGTTAGTGAATTGTCTTTAATTCTCCATTTTTATCTCATTTTCACTATTTGGGCTTAATTTTAGGAATAATTCTTATTTTAATTAATTTGAATTATTTGGGCTTAATTATTTCAATCATTTTGTGCAGGACAATCACTGTTGAAAGGTTGAGAAAGGATCTGCTGAAGATGGCCGAACGGTCTGTGAAGTAGTGTACAGAATGACAGAGAATTCGC
Source organism: Vigna angularis (assembly GCF_016808095.1). Classification (NCBI taxonomy): domain Eukaryota; kingdom Viridiplantae; phylum Streptophyta; class Magnoliopsida; order Fabales; family Fabaceae; genus Vigna; species Vigna angularis. Next base: position 10,479,036 of record NC_068975.1, on the reverse strand, counting down.
CCAACTGTACGGTCTGCTAAAGCCTTGACCGAACGGTCTTTTGAAGGCTGGTCTAAATGACCCGTGAATGAATACTGAACGGTCTTGGAAGCTTTGACCGAACGACCTGTTGTGAGCCTACACTGGATGTCCGAGCACAGAACAGTCTACGGAAGCCTCTACCGAGCGGCAAAACATCATTGCATGAGAATGTCTTGACCGAACGTGTTAGCAAAAATCAAAGATGAAGTTTTGATGATGAACAGATTTGCACAAGTCAAGATCCATAAAGACAAATTGAAGATCTCTGTATTTTATAAAGCTTTTATAATAATCAAAGTTGATGTAATAGTGCTCAAATATGTATTAGGGTTGATTCTTGTAATTTATATTTGATTTATTTACTGTTGAGAATCATCCACAAGCTGTTTTAATCGATTAAACCCAGTTTTAATCGATTAAAACGAGGCTGGCACTGAAAACCCAATTGCCCCTGTAATAATCGATTAAAGCTAATAATAATCGATTAGTTAATCGATTATTCCTGAGAATAATCGATTAACAATAGCCGTTGGGGGTTTCAGATTTGAAAAACTAGTCGTTGTACTCATTTTAATCGATTAATACTTGTGTTAATCGATTAAATGCGTTAGATGGCCCATTTTCGAAGAATGGAAGGGTATTAGGCTGAGTCTATAAGATGGCTCAGTCTTTATCTCAAAAAGAACTCTTCCCTTGTGCTAAAGACCTCTGAACTCTTTGAGAACTCTGTGAGATTGTTGAAGCTAAGGAAACTCTTGTCTGCAAAGTCCTGAAGTGCTACTGCGGTGACAGAGGAATAGCTTGTTCATCCTTGGTGTATCCGAGGAAGTGCTTGGAAGAGAATCATCCTTCGTGAAGCATTCGAAGGAGGTGGTCATCCTTTGTGAAGATGCAAAGGAAGTGTAAGTTCGTCTCTTGTGGTTTCAAGAGAGGTGGTCATCCTTTGTGAAGATTCAAAGGAAGCGTAAGTTCGTCTCTTGTGGTTTCAAGAGAGGTGGTATTTCTAAACTCTTACAAATTGTTTTTCTTTGTGATTAATATTTGTAACTGTTTTGTGTTAGTGAAAAAGGTTTATCTTGTTTGAGATAAGCGACTGGACGTAGGATCCGAGTGATCTGAACCAGGATAAAATCACCTGTGCAATTTTTCTCTTTCCCTTACTCTGTCATTTATATTTAATTATCTGCTCAGTAAGAAAAATTAAGAGAAAAATAATAAAAGGCACAATAAAAGTATATAACCAATTCACCCCCCCCCTCTTGGTTTGTTCCACGCTAATAATTCCGTTGCAGCGATTCTAACAATTGGCATCATAGCTTGCTTTGATAGTCATTCAAATGGCAGGATCACATCAAACCTTTATAGAGGGTGAATCAATCAATAGACCCCCACTATTCACAGGTGAGAACTATGCATTTTGGAAGGTAAGAATGCAAATATTTATTGAATCGATTGATTGTGAAATTTGGGATGTTATTGCGTCTGGCTCTTCTGTTCCTACTAAAAATACACAGGAACCAAAGCCCCGTGGTCAATGGACCACTGAAGAAAAGAAAAGATTTCAGAATGACGTAAAAGCCCGGAATATCATTGCATCAGCGTTGACTGTTGATGAGTTCTACAAGGTCTCTGTCTGCAAAACTGCTCAAGAAATGTGGGACGTACTCAGAGTGATGCATGAAGGAACAGATGATGTAAAGAGGGCAAGGAAGAACTCCTTAATCCAAGAGTATGAAATGTTCCTGATGAAGCAAGGAGAAACAATTTCAGACGTTCAAAAACGCTTCACCAACATTGTCAATCATCTCATTGGACTGGGTAAGTCATTTGATACCGATGAACTTAACATTAAAATCTTGAAGTCTTTAGACAGGTCGTGGCAACCAAAGGTGACTGCAATCTCGGAGTCACAAAACCTCAACACCATGACTATGGCGGCACTCTTTGGAAAGTTGAGGGAACATGAACTAGATCTTGGAAGACTTGATGAAGAAGAAGCAAAAGCCAAAAACAACAAGAAGAGTTTGGCATTAAAGTCGGAGGTTGAAAGAAGCAAAGGTAAATCGGAAGGTGAAGACTCAGACGAAGAGGAAAATTTAAGTCTTGTGATCAAAAGATTAAACAGGTTCATGAAGTCTAAAGGTAAAGGAAGATTTAGATACGAAAAGAAAGATAATCAAGTATCTTCCTCAAATTACCGATGCTACGGCTGTGGAGAAAAGGGGCATCTAAAAGCAGACTGCCCAAATCAAAAGAAGGGTGAAGACAAAAAGGAGAAAAGATTCTTCAAGAAAAAGAAGGCCTACATTGCATGGGAAGACGACAATGAGACCATTTCAGATTCAAGCGACTCAGATGAAGAAGCAAACATCTGTTTGATGGCAGATGATGATAATGTCAGCCAAGTAAGTAATTCATACTATTCTGATAATGATAGTCACATTGATGAAGATGAATTGCATGAAACATATGCTGCATTATTAATTGAATCTGAAAAATTAGATATTTCTCATAAAAAGCTGAAAAAGGATTTTAAAAATATAAAATCTGAATTTGACAACCTTCTTGAAGAAAATGAAAATTTGAAGTTTACTTCTGAAAATCTCTCTAAAATAAATGATGCTTTGAAAACTGAATTTACAAATTTGTCTGAAGAAAACAGAAGTTTGAAAAATAAATTTTTATATCAAGCAGAAGAAATCAGAAATTTGAAAAGTAAAGTTTTATATTATGAAAAAGAAAAATATATTGCTAATAATGAATGTGAATCTTGCATAAAATTCAAATATTTTTCTGAAAATACAACTACTAGAGAATGTAGTAAAATCTCTGAAAATAAAGCTGCTAAGAAATTTGTTCCTAAAAATAAATATAGAACCCGCATAACATGGGTAGAAAAAGGAACGATTAACAGAAACACAAATGTTGTATCCTGTTTTTACTGCATGAGAAAAGGCCATACCTCAAACAAATGCAGAATTAAACGTTTTGGTGTTTCTAGTGGAAGATATGTTTGGGTTGCTAAATAATTTGAATCTAACCCAAAAGGACCCATACAAAGAAGTTGGGTACCTAAAATAACTTGTTTGTTCCTTTTTTGAAGGTATTACAGAAATCAAGAAAAGTCATGTGGTGTCTCGATAGTGGTTGCTTAAAACACATGACAGGAGACAAGACGAAGTTCACAAATTTTAAAGAAAAGGAACAAGGCTTTGTTACCTATGGTGACAACAACAAAGGAAGAATTCTTGGAAAAGGGGATATAGGAAGCAAAGACACCTTGATGATCAATGACGTGCTATATGTAGAAGGACTAAGGCATAACTTAATTAGCATAAGTCAACTGTGCGACAAAGGATTCAAGGTAACCTTTGAGAAGAATTTTTGCACTATTTTTAAGAATGATTCTTCTGAAATTGCATTAAAAGGATTTAGACATAATAATATTTATTTAATTGATTTAGAAAATGCATCAAATAAAAATATTTCATGTTTAGTTGTTAAAGAGGAAAACCCATGGTTATGGCATAGGCGTGCTGCTCATATACATATGCAACAATTAAACAAACTTATATCTAGAGATCTAGTAATTAGTTTACCTAAATTAAATTTTGTAAAAGATAAATTGTGTGATGCATGTCAAAAGGGTAAACAAGTTAAAAATTCCTTTCATTCAAAAAATATTGTTTGTACTTTAAAACCTTTAGAACTTTTACATATGGATTTATTTGGTCCTTCAAGGATAAAAAGTTTTGGTGGAAACTATTATGCTTTGGTTATTGTTGATGATTTTTCAAGATACACTTGGACTTTGTTTCTCACTCTTAAAAGTGAAGCTTTTAAAGAATTTAAAAATTTTGTTGTTTTAGTTCAAAATGAAAAGGATCTAAGAATAAAAGCTATTAGAAGTGACCATGGTGGTGAATTTCAAAATGAATTATTTGAAAATTTTTGTGAAGAACATGGTATTTCTCATAACTTTTCTTCACCTAGAACTCCCCAACAAAATGGAGTTGTAGAAAGAAAGAATAGATCCTTAGAGGAACTTGCTCGTACTATGTTAAATGAAAGTAATGTTCCTAAACAATTTTGGGCTGATGCTGTGAGTACTGCTTGCTATGTTTTAAATAGAATGATAATTCGACCTATTTTAAAACGTACTCCTTACGAGCTCTTCAAAAATAGAAAACCAAATCTTTCCCATTTAAATTTTTTTGGATGCAAATGCTATGTTTTAAACAATGGAAAACTAAATTTGGGAAAATTTGATTCAAAAGCTGATGAAGGAATTTTTCTTGGTTATTCTTTAACAAGCAAAGCATATAGAATTTTTAATAGGAAAACGTTCACAATAGAGGAATCCATACATGTTACTTTTGATGAAGTTGTGGACCTTGAGGCAAAACCTCTTGAGATAGAAGAATCTGATGCAGGAACAAGTGAAGATTCATCAAAGGAGACAAATGAAGAGAAGAATCATGACAATCCTCAAGATGAAGATTTAAATAAAATATGGCGACAACCTAGAGGATTATCTTTGGACAACATAATTGGCGATATCACACAAGGGGTAAACACAAGAAGTAATATTGTAAATTATTGTATGAATGTTGCTTTTGTGTCACAGATTGAACCAAAGAATATTAAAGAAGCCCTTCAAGATGAAAAATGGTGTATCGCAATGCAAGAAGAACTCAACCAGTTTGAAAGAAATCAAGTGTGGGAATTAATTCCCAGAAAAGACACTCATCAAGTAATTGGAACAAAGTGGGTGTTTAGAAACAAACTGGATGAAGAAGGAAACATCACCAAGAATAAAGCTAGGCTTGTGGCAAAAGGATATAGTCAAGAAGAAGGTATAGATTATGATGAGACATACGCTCCAGTTGCCAGATTAGAGGCAATACGCCTACTTCTTGCTTATGCATCTATAATGAAATTTAAATTATTTCAAATGGATGTTAAAAGTGCTTTTCTAAACGGCTATATCAAAGAAGATGTATTTGTTGAACAACCACCTGGTTTTGAGGATTTTAAAAACCCAAATCACATCTCCAAATTAAAGAAAGCACTATATGGTTTAAAACAAACACCTAGATCTTGGTATGAACATCTTAGCAATTTTCTTGCAGAAAATGGTTTCAATAGAGGAAAAATTGATTCAACATTATTTATTAAAAGAATTGGAAAACATTTTCTAATTGTTCAAGTATACGTAGATGATATTATTTTTGGTTCATGTAACGCAACTCTTTGCGAGAATTTTGCTAAGTCCATGCAAGGAGAATTTGAGATGTCAATGATGGGAGAACTTACTTTCTTCCTCGGACTTCAAATCAAACAAATGGAGGAAGGAACCTTTATATCTCAAACCAAGTATTGCAGGGAAATCCTTAAAAAGTTTGAGATGGACAATGCTAAAGAAGCATCCTGCTACTTAGACAAAGATGAGACAGGTAAAGAGGTAAGTCAGACCAAATACAGAGGTATGATTGGCGCTCTATTATATCTTACTGCTAGTAGACCTGATATCATGCAAAGTGTATGTGTGTGTGCTAGGTATCAGTCAAGCCCTAGAGAGTCTCATCTTACTGCAGTAAAACGCATTTTTAAATACCTTAAGGGGACAACATCCTTTGGTTTATGGTATCCTTCAGGAGCTGAGCCTAGTCTTGTAGGATTTTCTGATGCTGATTATGGAGGTTGTAAGATAGATAGGAAAAGCACTAGTGGAACCTGTCACTTTTTAGGTAGTTCCTTAGTCTCTTGGCACTCTAAGAAACAAGCCTGTGTAGCCTTATCAACCACTGAAGCTGAATACATTGCTGCGGGTAGTTGTTGTGCACAAATCTTATGGATGAAACAACAATTAGAAGACTATGATATTCATTTAGATCATATTCCGCTTAAGTGTGATAACACAAGTGCTATAAAACTTACCAAAAATCCTATCATGCATTCTAGAACCAAGCATATAGAAATTAGGCATCACTTCATTAGAGACCATGTCCAAAAAGGCGACTGTGAAATGGAATTCATAGATTCTAAGCATCAATTAGCGGACATTTTCACCAAAGCATTGCCTAAGGATAGATTTTTTGAGCTTAGAAGAGATCTAGGCATATTAGAAATAGTAAAATAGGCATTCTTGGACTTAATATTGCATTTTTCGTTGCTTAACGTGTTTAATCTGCGTGTAAATCGATTAAAAGCGTTACCTATACATTTACGAATGGTTTAATCAATTAATCCAAGTATTAATCGATTACTTAATCGATTAAATGCGCTCCAGACTGTTTTTTTCGAAAAAATGTTGCAGTTTTCATTAAACTAGCCGTTGCCAACAGCTATTAACGGGCAAAATCCCAAAATCGGAACGTTGGGGAGCATTCTTGGGCCTATTTATACCCCACTTGGTCCCCACTTTCCATACTTGAACCAATCTTGAGCATATCCCTCTTGCTCTCTCCTTTCGTTCACCAAAATCTTTGCTTTCCATCCATCTCAATGGCTGAACCTTCAAGACGAAGGAGAAGAAGAACAAGTGGAGTTTCGGAGAGTAATGTTCGCAGAAGAGATGCTACCATAGAAGGGTGGCTTTCCGATGAGCAAGATCAATAGTCATTCTCACAATTTTGGAAGGAAAGGAAGCTCATCAAACAAAAATTCATTGATCTCGCTTGGTATACATCCTACAACTTCTCCTTTCCCAATCTCATCATTGAACAAGGAGTTCAACACATAATGGAACTCCGTGGAAGGTACTATCTGGATCTTGTTCGCATCTTCTATTTTAATTTAAAGGTTCGTGATGGGGTTTTCCAAACAAGGGTGAAAGGTGTGGACATTGTCTTGGACAATGACATTTGGACAAATGTAGCAAAAGTCCCTGTTTTAGAAAATTCTCAAATTGTTCCGAATGACTTTGCTCAATTCAACAAGATAGCGGTGTACCAGTCATTTCTCCGCAATCCTCGACAACACAATGCTCGTCTCTTCCTTGCTGGTGGACTCAAGATGGAAGAACGCTTCTTGCACTACCTTATTGTGTGGCTTTTGTGCCCTAGAGGGTCAAATCATGCCCAATGCTCTGAGACTGATCTCATCATTATGTATGGAATACTTCAGAGCATTCCACTAAATTGGCCTCACCTGATTCAGACAATAATGTTCAAGGCCAAAAAGGTTAGATGCTGCACCTCTTCCATATCCTCTTCTTGTTTCCCAAATTTGTGAGTACAAAGGAGTAGATGTCACAAATGAACATCATGAGACTGTCCTTCCGGGTCATAAGGTTGGAGATAACTCCTTGAGGCAAATGGGTTTTATCAAAAAAGGACTCTCCTACATCCACCCTGAGGATGCCATTGGTGGGCAAGAAAATGAAGACGAAGCTGCGGATATCCCCATGCCTGACCCCACACATGTTGCTGGCCCATCTCAAGTGCATGAGGAATATAGTCTAGAGAGCCTCTCTAGACAAATGACTGAGATGACTCGCCTCCAAAATGAGATGATGAACATTCAAAACACTCGCCATGAAGAAATATGTACTCATCTCAGGAATCTAGACACTAGGATTTCAGGATTAGAGCGACACTTTAATAGTGACGCAAGTGATGATTTCTAGATCCTCTTTGTTTGTTTTGTTGTTTATCTTTATGATTGTATGCATTTTTTTTTCAATAAAAAGTTGTTGTTCATTTCTTTTTCTTCTATGCATAATTTCTTTTTATTAAGGGGGAGCACATATTTTTTTTCTTATGATCAAAAAGGGGAGAAGATAGTTTAAACTCTTTATTTCTTTATTTTTTCTATTAATCTCTCCTTTCGTAAGTTGTGGTTGTTTCAGATTATTAAAAAGCTTTAAACTCAGGAGAATTTTTGATCATCATAAAAAAGGGGGAGAATGTTAGCAAAAATCAAAGATAAAGTTTTGATGATGAACAGATTTGCACAAGTCAAGATCCATAAAGACAAATTGAAGATCTCTGTATTTTATAAAGCTTTTATAATAATCAAAGTTGATGTAATAGTGCTCAAATATGTATTAGGGTTGATTCTTGTAATTTATATTTGATTTATTTACTGTTGAGAATCATCCACAAGCTGTTTTAATCGATTAAACGCAGTTTTAATCGATTAAAATGAGGCTTGTCCTTGCCTTTTCACACCTTCGCACCGATTCAACCTTTGTTTGGTGCTCTATCATTGCTTCCACCATCGTTCTTCACCCATTCACTGAGCCAAATCATGATTTCTTTCCATTTCCTTGATTTAATCGTTGAATCCTTCTTCTCCACCGATTAAATCCTTACTTACCTTCCACCCTAAAGTTTTCACCGATTAATCCCCCAAAACCTAGGGTTATCGAGTAAATCTGCTTCTTCCGCTGCTTCCCGGTCCATCAGCTGGATCAAGTCCAGATTTCACGACGTCTCCGGATTCAGCTCAAGCCGTCAGCTATCACCTGGGCTTGCTTCTTTGGCCACTTCACCACACTATGAAACTCATCCATGGTCCACCTGTGTGCTGGGGGTGTATCATACATCCCAATAATAATCTCAGTTGTGGCCATCTGCCCTCTGTGATTGGATTGCATCCTAGCATCTATAAGAGACATATACATGTCCCTCATCTGAAATGGCTTTGCCTTATGAGGCTCTGGAGATGCCTGGCCCTGTGGTGGTCCTTTCCTTCTGCGAGGACGGCGTGGTGGTACTGGCTGAGCTGCCTCCTCACCTCCACAATACTATCTATAATAGGCCTCATCAAAAGCTTTACTAGGCCTTTCAAATGATGGTGCAGAGATATTCAGCCCAACTAGCTCACATAGGTGTGTAATCAAAGAGGGATGCCCCAAGGGTTCATAGTGTTGACACACACCTGTATCTCATTGACTATGACCTGGCCAATATTAATGCTCATCCCTCTAAGCACATAGTACAGAAGAAGCGCCATCTAACAATAATATCCGAGACATGTGAGAACGGCTGGACGCTAGCATGAGAAAATGCCATCCAATACTTTGCTAGTGGAGTCAGATCAGCTCTCCTGATGTTCACAACTACACCATTCATGTTTCTCTGAAAGTTCCCTCCATGCACACATAGCACACTCTCCACATCACCAAAGTCTTCTCCTTCTTCCATATTTAAAGCAAACTGACACTGCTCACCAGCCAATTTAGTATCTAAAAATCTATTAATGGAATCAAGGTCATACCGAATGGCGTGTCCTCTAACATAACTCAAATAATCCTCAGCAAGATGATCACCCAACCTCCTTGTATTGGTGTAGAATTCTTTCACCACTTCTATTTTAGCTGGTGCAGGATAAGTGGCTAGCCTCCCCCAGTTCCTGTTCTCCAATTGCTCTCCAAACTATGGAGCAAAATCAGGTATCAGTCCATCTTTCCTTTCCATTAATAGCCTCCTATCTTGGACAACATTGAAGTGGCGCTCATGCTTGCGGGAAAGGAACTTGTTGGAGTAAGAGCGGTCTGGTTCCTTATCCTTCCTCTTTGATCCCAAAGTCTTGATCCTCTTGCCCGATGAGGAGGCCATCCCTACATCAAACACAATTCACAAAACCACAAGAAACATCATTAAGCATTAGTAAACCACAAACAGCACCCTAAAACCATTCCTATCACCGTTGAGGGCAAACAGAACCCCTCAGCGCAACCTATGCATCAAGCCAGTAGCCAAAACAAGCTTAAAAACCACTCTGCTGGAATCGCGCTCAGGGAAATTTCCGCTGAGCGGCGATTTTGTAGATTCTTTAAAAGTGCCCAAAACATGTTCTCATCTCCACCCACATGCAATCTTCCTAGTTCCAGACTCAAATCAAGCATTTTAATCAGTTCAAACAACAATTAATTCATTTAATCATGCATAAAAATCAAAATCCCTAAAGAATCATGCTTAGACAACCATGTTCATATCAATTCCTGCTTTTAAAAACCCTAGAATGTAAAATGCTTGTACTTACTTGGGTGGAGATGCTAGATGAGTGAAAAATGCTCTAGGAATGCGAAGAAATCAGCCCCCAACAACAATGCTCTCACCAAACCCCAAACTTGGATAAAAACTTGGTGCAAAAGTGAGTGGAAGAGAGGTTTTTTGAAGGGGGAAGAAGGGAAAACTGCAGAGAACTCTTTGGAAAGTGCTTGAGAGTGTGTGGGAAGAGTGAGATCTAAAAGTGCCTACCAAAACGTGCCCTAGGGTATGAAAAAGTCCTAATGAGCCCAATCCCGCTAAGCCCAATTAAAACAAAACAGTCAGCCCATTCTGCAGCGTTCGCGCTCAGTGGTAATTACCGCTGAGCGACATTTGCCGCCCCAACTCTCCTTCTTCCTAGCTTGCCCTAGGTGTCTTATACCAATTCCTCTCACTCACTCAATGTATTTAGGTTCTCACATCACTCAAACATTCAATCCCTATAATGCAACTAGAACAAAATCATCACAAACAAACAAAAATAAATTCAATCAACTGGGCTGTGTCCCAAGTAGAGCTTGTTTAACGTCACGAGCCTGACCCAAAATCCTCCAGTACCCTTCAGTAGATGCAAATCTTTCTTACCAACACCCATTAGTAGGTGTATACAAACATAGTATCCTTTAGTAGATACTCTATCACCTAACATCCATCAATAGTTGTCAACCCTGTAACAAACTTATAACCAAAACAAAAATACCAAAAGGTCATAATTACATTACCAAACCAAAAATAAAAGTTCTTAAATCACTGGGTTGTCTCCCAGCAAGCGCTCTTTTAACGTCACTAGCTTGACCTAATAAAGCTTAAGTTCCATCTTTTTTTTTTCTTTTTGCTAAACTTCTTAAGGAATTTGATAAAACTAGGAACATGTTTCAATGTCTCAATCATAGGAACTTTAATCTCAAATTTCTTGAAGATTTGCATACAATGCTCAAATTCCTTCTTTTTCCTATGATACTTCTTTCGATGAGGAAGAGATTTTTCATATGATTCTTTCTTTTTTTCTCTTGTCCTCTTTTTCTTTTCTCTCACTTTCTTAATCTTCACATAAATTTTCTTTTCTCTCACTCTCTCAACCACTTCTCTTTCTTTTTCTACATCTTTATCTTTTTCACTCAACTCTTCTTTTTCTTTTCTCTCTATCTTTTTCTCTTCTAAAATCTTGTCACTTCTAGTGATAATGGCTTGACATTCCTCCCTAGGGTTAACTTCAGTATCAACCCCAAAATCATCCAATTTCTGAATCATGCGACCAATCTACATCTCCATCCTTTTACATGATGCTTCAATGCTTTTCTGAGTGGAGATGGATTCTTGCATAAATTGTTGAAAGACGTCATCCATCTTTGATAGAGAGCTTTCTTGCTGCCATTGTTGTTGTGGTTGGTTCTCAAATTGTACGGCAGCATGCCAAAATTGACTTTGATCCATGCTTGAGTGAGGTTCCCACCCGTGGTTGAGATTACCTTGGTACAATTGAGTGCCCATATAATTAAATTCTTGTCTGAATTGCATCCTGTAAGCATTAGGCACAAAACCCTAGAAAAGATTTGTTAGCACAAAAAGATAAAAAGATAAGAATATAAAACAAAAGGATAAATAGATAAAAAGATAAAAAGATAAACAAAAACGATAAAAAGATAAAAATGAAGTCAAATTTAATCAATAACCACACAAATAGAATAGTTAAACCACGAGTCCCCGGCAACGGTGCCAAAAACTTGTTAACCCTCGGCAAGTGTAACCGAATCGTATCAAGCAATAATAAAATGGTAAGACCAAGTATCATTTCCCAAAGGACTCACGGCCTAAACAGTTATGTGATTTGTTGATTATCTTAGACTTGTAACCGAAAATATTGTTGTTGAATTATGAAAAATAAACATGAATGCAAAGTTTTGATCAATGGACTTCAAAAAAAGAAAAAACAGTTGATGTATAATATGAATGATTATGTCATTGGGATTTCTGAATCATCCTATCCACTCTCATGTATTCAAGAATTCATCTTTCTTCATTACTGTTAATGCCACTTTCTAATTTACCTTAAACCCGATGTCTCGGTGAAGAAAGCCTACTCCTAATCACTAGTTTACAATGTCTTGTCTCCCTATCAATTATTCATGTATTACATTCGCACAGAAGCTTAAAGGCAACCAATCCTACTATCCCTATGTCTAGGCAATATTACTCTTGGGAGAATTTCTTCAGTTCGAGGTTTACTTATATGTGTCCATACAAATAACATCAATGATCATGCAATTGAATGAGTTAAACAAAGCATGCATATAGTATAGAAGAAAAACCCTAACAATTAATGAAAGAAAGCATATAGATTAAAGAACCAATTCAATACATGAGAGTTTCAAAGGATTACATCGGTTCCCCAACAACAATGAAGGTTTAGTTCACCATAGACATGGTAAAATGATAACAGTTGAAAACTGTTATTTTCATGATTAAAATTGATACTAAAAGCAACCTTTAACACTTAGAAACTAGCTTGAAATCATGCTTTTGTTTATATTTTTGGAAATAAGAGAGCTGGACAGTTTTATGCTTGATTTCAATGTTTTATGCAGGTTTTAAGGTGAATTTGATGAATGAAGGGAAGAAGGATAGAAATGGAGTCAGAAAAGAACTCAGAAAGTGCAAAAGAAATGAAGCCGCAAGTACCGCTCAGCGCCAGTTTACCGCTGAGCAGCACTAATGAACTTCCGCTGGCTCCACTGAGGGGTGAAAATGCCGCTGAGGGGAAGAATCAACACACGCACTTACCGTTGAGCGGTAGTTTACCACTGAGCGACATTATTTTGGGCTTAAGCCTACTTTTCTGTGATATTTCGAATAGTATATAAGCTTTAGGACTTCGTAAGGTTTGTATCTTTGGCAGAGTACGAAGCAAACACTCACCTTTCCACCCCTTGGAGGAAGATCTTGGATGCTAAGGCTACCTACTCAACTTTCTAGGGTTCTATCTTTCACTATTTCATTGTATTTCATCTACTTTCACCATGAATATAGTGAACTAAACTCTTCTTGTTGTTGGGGAATAAATGTAATCTTTTGAAGCTCTCATATATGGAATTTGTGTTTAAACATATTATTTGAGATACATGCTTTCTTTCATTAATAGTTAGGGTTTTTCCTCTTTGCTCAAAGCATGCATTGTTTAACTCATTCGATGTCATGATTATTGATTTTGTCGATATGGACACACACAGGGAAATCTAGATCCGGGGAAATTCTCCCAATAGCATATTGCCTAGACATAGGGATATGAGGGTTGGTTGCCTTTAAGCTTCTGTGCTTCAGAATTAATTATTAGGAATGCTAGGAATTGTATGAACTCGTAATTAAGGATAAACTTTCTTTGCAAGGTGATTTAGAGAGTGACATTAACATTGATGAAAAGAATGATGAATTCCTAAAGTATATGAGAGTGGATAAGATGAAATTGATTACCCCAACAACATACTCATCCATATAATTCATTTCAAGTGTTTGTGTTCCTCTTTTCGATTGATCAAAACTCATGCATACATGTTTACTTATTGTCTTTTGCATTTGAAATCATATAACTAACTAGGCCGTGAGTCCTTTGGGAGAACGATACTTGGTCTTACCGAGTTTATTACTTGATACGATTCGGTCACACTTGCCGATGGTTAAACAAGTTTTTGGCGCTGTTTTTCGGTGTTCATAAATTTGTCATCATAAAACTAGATGAAAAATAATGAAAGAATGAAAGATAGAACCCTAGAAGTTGAAGAATAGAGCTTGAGCATCCAAAATCCTCCTCTAAGGGGTGAAGAAAGTGTGATTTTTCTTCATTCTGTCCAAAGATACTAACCCTAATTCAGCTAAAACCTTATATAGCCTCCTAAAAATTACAAAAATTGGCCTAAGGCCCAATAAAATGGCGCTCAGCGGTAAGTGCGATTCTTCTATTTTGACGCTCAACTGCAGTTTTGCCCCTCAGCGGTGACTACGGGACTGCAGAGTGCCGCTCAGAGGTAAAAGTGGCGCTGAGCGATAACTACGACTCTTCTTTTGTGCACTTTTCCTTCCTTTTCTGAGTCCAACTCCTGGCTACTTCACTTCTTTCATTCAATTCATCTTAAACCTGCAAAAATAAGGAAAACCAAACATAAAACCTATCCAACTCTCTTATTTCCAAAACTTAAGTAAAAACATGATTTCAAGCTAATTTCTAAGTCATAAATGTTGTCTTTAAGGTCACTAAGTATAAAAATAACAGTTTTTCAACTGTTATCAACAAGCTGGACAAGGAAGACAATTTAATAGACCACAGCAGCAACCATCATTGTGGCAACAAGTATCTACGCTTAAATGAGAGATCAACAAAGCTAGAAGACACTCTTCAACAATTTATGCAGGTGATTATCTCTAATCACAAGAGCACTAAAGCCTGTTTATGTGATCGTCTAACTACTACAGATTTACTTTTGGTTCATGCCATAAAAACCCGGATACCAACCAACTAGGTTTCTGTCATGAGTGAGCACATGATTGAAATTGCAAGTAGTCATGGACATATTTTGTCATATGGTGTTTTTATCAGGCGTGTATTGAAGCATCATCAAGTAGATCTTACTGGTGAAAAAAAATATGGTGCACTGAATCAAATGAAATAGGAAAAACGGCATTGAGACATAATGGTATAAAGAAAACAAAAGATGGCTGGGTGTTCAAGGATGCTGAGAAACTCCTTCTACCTTCACTCCACAGACTGAGTTTGAAAGATTTGTTGTGGATCAATTTTGAATGCTTTCAACAAGAATTTCAAAAAGTTGAAAAATCTCTAATCATAATTCACAAGAAATTAGATGAAGACAATGCTCTCATAACTCCCTCAACAAGTGAATCTGATGATGAAGACGACACAACAGAAGTTGAGGCTATGGAGACATCTGACTCAGATTAGGAAGAAGAGTCTATTTTAGTTTATTTTTCTGAAATTAATGTAATATTTTAATATATTTTAGTATATTTTTGTATGTTTGAACTCTGTTTGAAATTTTAATATATACTTTTTGTGGTTATATTTTCATATTTTCCCTTTGTTTAATGTTATTATGGTTTTTTTTTTTAAAAATAGGAAAAAATGACTGTCACGTCGCATATTGTAAAAGTTGACGTCAAAGATCAAGTCCAGTTTTATAAATACACTTGCGCATCCTTGATCTAGTCCTCCACTTATAAAATTTAGTCGTAACTTGTCACTCTAATATCATATTTTTTAGGTTTCCTCATACCTCTTCCTAGGTCATCACAAAAGTTAGGGTGACGCAGGGAAAAGCTATAGAAAACATAAGAAATAAGTTAACAATTTGGATTTCATTTCAAGTAGTACAAATTTCATTCATATTCATAGTGATTACAATCATATTAGAAGCAAAACAGACACGGAGCAGAAACACAAAACCGACTCCATACTAAAATTCTAAGCCTCTATTCTAATTCAGAATATTTCCATTGAATCCTCCTCACTAGACTCTTCACTTCGATCTTCAGTTGGAGAA
This sequence comes from Vigna angularis, assembly GCF_016808095.1. Classification (NCBI taxonomy): domain Eukaryota; kingdom Viridiplantae; phylum Streptophyta; class Magnoliopsida; order Fabales; family Fabaceae; genus Vigna; species Vigna angularis. The sequence continues at coordinate 10,463,465 of NC_068975.1, read as the reverse complement.
TAATTTTTATTCTTTTTCTCATGCAGAGTGATGAGAGGGTCGCACCTCCCACAAAAGTTATGCATAAAAGAATGCAGTATAGTACTAGGAAGTGACTCCTAGGTCGTCTCACAAGGACCAATATTGCGGTTCAGTCTCAGATCACACACGGAAAAAGGGATTTTGAAAGTGTTTTTTGCGATTGCGGATGAACTTGAATAAAACACGAATGCAAACATAAAATGTAAATAAAAAAAACGATATCAAATACAAAATTAAATCATTGGTCTATTAAGCTAACATTACAACTAAATCAAAGAAACTTGTATGACCCACTCAAAAAGCAATTGATAAAATAAAAAAAATTAAAATAAATAAAAATAACATATTATTCAACTAGAATAGAAGAAGCTACAGTTAAGCCATGAAAATGGAACGTTGATTGCAGTAGCTTGCCACCCACTTCCATCATCGAAAACAATAATCTAAAAAGAAAATTTCGTGAACAGTGAGCAAAAAAAATGAATACGCTGCTTCCAAACTAAATGCATTTAAATGTATATGGTATAAAAGATTCTCGGTGCTAGCATTAAAACATAATAAATCAACAAACACATCTATTTAAAACCAAACAAAACCACTGCTTAAGCAAAGCAAATCCTAAATGAAGTCAGCACCGAAATTTTTAAAGGAAGCCACATAATAAAATGCAAATAAAGCCTTTGCTGGTTTCTTCTAAGTGAAAATCACCATTTAAATCACTGTGCTTCTAACAAGAATGAAACGTGTTTCTCCTAGCCAAACCGTGACACCTCCTTTCCAACTCCACGTGTGCACCGCTGCACATTCAGCTGAACGTTCCCATGCTTCTCACTGTTCCATTCAATAAAAACTTCTTCGAAGAAAGTCCATGGAGATGGCGGCTGAAGCCCTCCAAGTGTGCCCACTTCCCAGACCTCTTCTCCCCCTCTTTTACTTTAGCCGCTGGACCGAGTGAAGGGTTCCTCCCTTCACATCCATGAAAGCCCTTCTCCATTCAGTCACGGTCCATCCAAAGTTGCTGTGTGCACCGCCTAAGATGAAGAACGTGCTGGACCCAGGATGGAAGCCAAACCCGCTGGACCACTTCCTGCTTCCTCGTGTGAAGGCTGCTGGAAGCGTTAATCTGGATAGCTGGCCTGCTGCCCCTTCTTCGTGCACCCCTCCAAGCTCAAGACCGTGAGCTGCTTGGACGTTGCTTCTTCGTGCACCTCCAAACTACTGGAAAATGCTGTCCGTCACACCCCTCGGACGCGTGGCTGCTTCTTTCTCTTTTACGTGTGTGTGCAGCTGAATGCTTCCATGTGCAACCCTTTGCTGGACCGGTTCCTTCCTGCTGGACACACCCCTTTTTCTCACCGTCACACCACTTTAATGCTAGCTGGAAAATGAATGAAGATGG